>NC_068921.1:64408777-64711808 GCF_023091745.1 Budorcas taxicolor | reverse complement strand
AGGACTGATCTCCTTTAGGATGGACTGGTTGGATCTCCTTGCAGTTTCAGGGACTCTCAAGAGTCCTCTCCAACACCACAGTTCAAAAACATCAATTCTTCAGCGCTCAGCTTTCTTTATAGTCCTCTCACATTCATACATGACCACTGGAAAAACCATAGCCTTGACTAGGCAGACATTTGTTGGCAAAGTAATGTCTCTGCTTTTAAATATGCTATCTAGGTTGGTCATATCTTTCCTTCCAAGGATTAAGCGTCTTTTAATTTCATGGCTGCAATCATCATCTGCAGTGATTTTGGAGCCCAGAAAAATAAAGCCAGCCACTGTTTCCACTATTTCCCCAACTATTTACCATGAAGTGATGGGACCAGATGCCATGATCTTAGTTTTCTGAATGTTGAGCTTTAAGCCAACTTTTTCACTTTCATCAAGAGGCTTTTTAGTTCCCCTTCACTTTCTGCCATAAGGGTGGTGTCATCTGCATATCTGAGGTTATTGGTATTTCTCCCAGCAATCTTGATTTCAGCCTGTGCTTCCTCCAGCCCAGTGTGTCTCATGATGTACTATGCATATAAGTTAAATAAGCTGGGTGACAATATACAGCCTTGACATACTCCTTTTCCTATTTGGAACCAGTCTGTTGTTCCATGTCCAGTTCTAACTGTTGCTTCCTGATCTGCATATAGGTTTCTCAAGAGGCAGATCAGGTGGTCTGGTGTTCCCATCTTTTGAAGAATTTTCAGTTTATTGCGATCCACACAGTCAAAGGCTTTGGCATAGTCAATAAAGCAGAAATAGATGTTTTTCTAGAACTCTCTTGCTTTTTCCATGATCCAGCGGATGTTGGCAATTTGATCTCTGGTTCCTCTGCCTTTTCTAAAACCAGTTGGAACATCTGGAAGTTCATGGTTCACATATCGCTGAAGCTTGGCCTGGAGAATTTTAAGCAATACTTTACTCGCATGCGAGATGAGTGAAATTGTGTGTAGTTTGAGCATTCTTTGGCAATGCCTTTCTTTGGGATTGGAATGAAAACTGACCTTTTCCAGGCCTGTGGCCACTGCTGAGTTTTCCAAATTTGCTGGCATATTAAGTGCAGCACTTTCACAGCATCATCTTTCAGGATTTGAAATAGCTCAACTGGAATTCCATCACCTCCACTAGCTTTGTTTGTAATGATGCTTTCTAAGGCCCACTTAACTTCACATTCCAGGATGTCTGGCTCTAGGTGAGTGATCACACCGTCGTGATTATCTGGGGTGTGAAGATCTTTTTTGTATAGTTCTTCCGTGTATTCTTGCCACCTCTTCTTAATATCTTCTGCTTCTGTTGCATCTCTACCATTTCTGTCCTTTATTGAGCCCATCTTTGCATGAAATGTTCCCTTGGTATCTCTAAATTTCTTGAAGAGATCTCTAGTCTTTCCCATTCTATTGTTTTCCTCTATTTCTTTGCAGTGATCACTGAGGAAGGCTTTCTTATCTCTCCTTGCTATTATTTGGAACTCTGCATTCAGATGGGTATATCTTTCCTTTTCTCCTTTGCTTTTCACGTCCCTTCTTTTCAGCTATTTGTAAGGCCTCCTCAGACAGCCATTTTGCTGTTTTGTATTTCTTTTTCTTGGAGATGGTCTTGATTTCTTTCTCCTGTACAATGTCAGGAACCTCCATCCATAGTTCATCAGGCACTCTGTCTATCAGATCTAGTCCCTTAAATCTATTTCTCACTTCTGCTGTATAGTCATAAGTGATTTGATTTAGGTCATACCTGAATGGTCTAGTGGTTTTTTCCATTTTCTTCAATGTAAGTAATCATGATATTACATTATTGCTCTCATGTAAAGTATATGCCAAAATGCATTGGATGGAGTTATATATTTTTCCTTTTAGTTTGCTTTTGATGTCTAAGTATTTTGTTTTATGGTTACCTAATTAAATATATACAAAGACCAAAAATATTTTTTAAAAATCTAGAGTAAACTATTCAGCTGACCTGGAACCACCCCTGTGATTATTCTGCTACTTAAAATTTCATTAGCCATCTGTGTCCAGCTAATTCAAGCAGCTCTTGAAAGTTCAAAGACCTTTCAAATCACCTAAAGTCAAGTAAATGCATCCCTAGCTTAATAGGTAAATAAAGAATTCTTGATTGTTGCCCTTAAATATATTTCCTCTTCATTCTATAGGAATGGCCTGTGGAAATAATATAAATATGAAATTATATTCAGTATTTATTTTAACCTAATTTCATTTTGATATGTTACCTTGTAACATGGAATAATTTGTTGCCTTCATAATTTTTTTAAGTCACTCAGTCGTGTCTGACTTTGCAACCTCATGGACTAGGACTACAGCACACCATGCTTTCCTGTCCTTAATCATCTCCCTGAGCTTGTTCAAACTCATGTCCATTGAGTAGGTGATGCCATCCAACCATCTTGTCCTCTGTCAGCCCCCTCTCCTGCTTTCAGTCTTTCCCAGCATCAGGGTCTTTTCTAATGAGTCAGCTCTTTGCATCAGGTGGCCAAAGTATTGGAGCTTCAGCTTCACCATGAGTCCTTCTGAAGAATATCCAGGGTGGATTTCCTTTATGATTTACTAGTTTGATCCCCTCCCTGTCCAATGGACTCTCAAGAGTCTTCTCTAGCACCACAATTTGAAAGCATCAATTCTTCAGTGCTTAGCCTTTGCTATGGTCCAACTCTCACATCTGTACATGACTAGTGGAAAATCATAGCTTTGACTAGACAGACCTTTGTTGGCAAAGTGATAGCTCTGCTTTTTAATAAGCTGTATAAGTTTGTCATAGCTTTTCTTCCACGGAACAAGTATCTTTTAATTTCATGGCTGCAGTCACCATCCACAGTAATTTTGGAGCACAAGAAAATAAAATCTGTCACTGTTTCCACTTTTTCCCATCTTTTGCCATGAACTGATGGGACCAAATACCATGATCTTAGTTTTTGAATGCTGAGTTTTAAGCCAGCTTTTTCAGTTTCCTCTTTCACCTAATTCATCAAGAGGCTCTTTAGATCCTCTTTGCTTTCTGTCATTACAGTGGTATTATCTGCATACCTGAGATTGTTGATACCTCTTCCAGCAATCTCGATCCCAGCTTGTGCTTCATCCAGCCCAGAATTTTCCATGATGTATTCTGCCTTATTGTATCCTTTTCCAATTTTGAGTCAGTTCCTTGTTCCATGTCCTGTTCTGTTACATCCTGACCTGCGTACACGTTTCTCAGGTAAGGTGGTCTGATAATCCCATCTCTTTCAGAATTTTCTACAGTTCGTTGTGATCCACACAGTCAAGGACTTTAGCATAGTTAATGAAGCAGAAGTAGATATTTTTCTGGAATTGCCTTGCTTTTTCTATGATCCAAAAAATGTCAATTTCATCTCTGTTTCCTATGCCTTTTCTAATCCAGCTTGTACATTTGGAAGTTCTAAGTTCACATACTGTTAAAGCCTTAGCTTAAAGGATTTTGAGCATTACCTTACTAGCATGTGGAATGAGCACAACTGTATTGTAGTTTGAACATCCTTTAGCATTGCCTTTATTTGGGATTGGAATGGAAACTGACCTTTTCTATTCTGGGGGCCACTGCTGAATTTTCCAAATTTGTCTTCATATTGGGTGCAGTACTTAAACAGCATAATCTTTTAGGATTTTAAATAGCTCAGCTGGAGTTCCATCACCTCCACTAGCTTTGTTCTGGAAATGCTTCTTAAGATTTGTGACCATAGTTGCAATCTTTTCACAGTCTGACTGTGTAAGGACCTACTTCCAATGTTGTGTGAACCCTGACAAGTCTCAGTCCCTTGGCATGAATATCTGTCTATAAGCTCACAGAGTATCCTCATAATATGGTCACTAGCTTCCCCCAGAGCAAATAACTCGTAAGAGAGAGAAAGAGGGGAGGGAGGGAACACGAGAGGGAAGGAGAGAGAGAGGCAGAGGGAGGGAAAGACATGATTCAAAATGAGAAGCTTCAGTCACTTCAGAAGGTAATTCAGAAGTGACATTACATAGTTTCTATCATATTTCATTCTCCACAAATGAGTCATTAAAGCCAACCTACACTCAAGTAAAGGGAATTAAGCTCCACCTCTTGAGGGGAGAGGTATTTAATAGTTTCTGGATATAGCTTTGAAGTTACAACGGTGTATTTATCTTTAAAATATCTTCATATGCTAGTTATGAAAAACAAATAAAAATTATGTAGCCATTTTATTAAAACCTACAAAATTTTAAAAGTACATTGCTTTCACTTACAGTACTTCAAGGAATTAAACTAACTTGAATCCAATGATGTCTTGATTATGAAGCAGTATTTGTGGTGATCCATTTATTTGTCCTGTCCATCCAGATAGCTAAATTAGACAATTTGATAAATATCAATATTTTGAGTGTTATGTTTGCCATCTCCACCTATGCAGTGTGTCCAGAGTGTCTGAACCACAAATTCTCCCTTCTCAGCTCAGGTTTTGAGACCATTGTTTTTAGAAAGTGTTAAATCATTTCCCCTGGTTTCATGGTAACAAAATTTCCATAAATTGTTTGTATAACTGGGCAGTCATTTAATAGCCAATCTTGCCTTCCATACCGATGAAATGCAAAGAGTGGAAGAGAGACCATTTATCCTCGACTTCCCATCTTGGAAAACCTGTTTAGGACTAATAGAAATACAGACACTCCTAGTAGCCAAATGCAGACCTAGGCCCTTTTGCCTTTTGTTACAATGTTTTTTCAATCTTTATGAAGCATTTTTTGTGCTATATTCTGATGTTCATGAAAAAGAAAAAGGTTTAATATCCTTGGATCTGTTCCGTTTGCAACTTCTGAGACTTTCTTTTAGTGAGTAGCTGTACTCTGGCACAAAAGCCAAGCTAATGCTCTTTTTAATGGTTGAGTAAGGCTGAAAGTATTCACATCAATTTCCTATTGCCACAAAATGATCTGGGTCATGACAATCTACAAGCCAAGTTACTAGACCATTACTAAACTAACGTTGCATAAGGATAAGTTAGCAAGTTTGACCTTTTAAACCAAACTGCAAAATGTTCTTTTGATGAAAGTCTATAGCAGTCCCCTGAGAACTCCAATGCTGAATGTTAGGGATTTAACACAACACTGAGATCTTGGCAGATAAATGTACCTTTACTCATAAGCTTTTCAACTCACATGCAGCTTTAAATTCCTTGCTCTATAGAATTACCATTCTATGCTTAGTTTTATTTTGAAGGAAGTTACACTCATTTCCAAGGTGAGGACTCATGACCAGGAAGCCAATTTAACCCAAGAAAGTAAAAGCTTTATTCTTTCTGAGAAAATTAGCTATTTAAGGATAAATACTCTAATTTGTCCTTTCAACCTACGTTTATGGGTAATTTCTGGCCACTGTTGAATACTTTTCTGATTTCTCTCTTGAATATTCTTCCTGCCTTTTTGGTATTCTTCCTTTCATTCTTAACTCCTAATTCACCTATACAGAATAAAAGCTCATTAAACCTCTTGTCATTCTAACTTTTGCACACTGCCATACTCAGTAGTTATTTCTAAACTAGCCATATATTTTTGTATATATTATTTATAATGTTGCCTTTGTCGTAAATCTAAACTATACATTGTAAAGAGTAGTTTTACTGTTCACGCACGTGAATATTTTTGTTTTCACAATTTGATGTTTCCTGGTCTAGAAAATATGCTAGTGACAAAGAAAGTATAAATGGATAGCCTTTTAATGAATTAGTCTTTCACAAAAACAACATCAAAGTGTGAATAACTGTTTCCTCTTTTTAACTTGGGAAAGCCAGTTGTGTAAAATCTTATTCAGACTTGAATAACGTTAGTTCTTCAGAGTTAATGAAAAATATTTCAGCAATTTTGGTTGATATGTAAGTACAATTACTTTATGGTCTATTTACTTATGTTGTGTTCCTTTCCCATGTTATATTTGCTTAATTATATGTATTTATATCAAAGAATGCTTTCATGTCGGACAAGTATATTAACAACCCACTTCAGTATATTCCTGCCTGGAGAATCCCACAGACAGAGGAGCCTGGTGGGCTACAGCCCATGGGGTCATGAAGAGTCAGACACAACTGAATGACTAATACTTTCACTTTCACTACACATTAATTAGGAGATACTTGCTAAATTTGTATTTCATTTTTTCTAATATAGATCTTCCTCCACCTAAAAAGGGGCTACATCCCAATAAATCGATCATAAGTTGAAAACACCTTAAATCATAAGGTTTTTTAATATACTTTACCTAACATCACAGTCTAGCATACATTAAACATGCTGAGAACACTTATATTAGCCTGTGTTTGTGTGCTAAGTTGCTTCAATCACATCTGACTCTTTGAGATCCTATGGACTGTAGTTTCTAGGTCCTCTGTCCATGGGATTCTCCAGGCAAGAATACTGGAGTGGGTTGCCATTTCCTCCTCCAGGGGATCTTCCTGATCCAGGGACTGAATCCACATCTCCTGTCTCCTGCATTGGCAGGCGAGTTCTTTACCACTGGCACTACCTGGCAGTTAGGTAAAATCATCTAACATAAAGTCTTTTTTATAATACAGTACTGCATATTTCACGTAATTTATTAAATACTGTACTAAAAGTGAAAAGCAGAATGGCCACACTGGTACAGAATGATTGTAAGCATATCTGTTGTTGACCCTCATGATCTCGAGGCGGAATGGGAGCTGTGGCTTTCTAGCTCTGCCTAGAATCACAAGAGAGGATGAGAGTGAGGTCCCCAACCCAGAAAAAGATATAAATTCAAAATCCAAAGTGAATTTCTACAGAATATTTAGGTATTGCTTTTGAACAATCATAAAGTTGAAAAATGGTAAGTCAAACTATTCTAAGTTGGGATTTGCAATATTTTTTCTTTCAAAGTCTAGTAGTCCTTTGTGATTTATGCTTCTGCCAAAATTGCCTCTATCATATTTTATTACTTAGTTCATTTTATCTCAGGAGTCTTCCTGCTTCACTGAACTTTGCAAATTTTTCAAACTCTGCTACTTGATATGTCAGGAGATCCTCAGAATTTTCTGAGCTATTTCCATGAATAAGGGACAGAAGAGGGCAGATAAATAATCAAATTGCAGGATCATATTTAGCATCAATCTTAGTATTTCTTCTTTAATCTCTTTTGGATATGGGGGTATCAGAACAGGTTTTAATTTGCTTTGGAGGTGATGCCTAAATTTGTGTGGTAACCATTGTTCTGTGAATGATTATACATATTTTGAGCTACTGAATGTTCCAACTTTAAATAGCCCCTATATTTGGACTATTGACTAAGAAAGTCAATGATTATCCTCATAGGTATCATGGTGAACCTAACTTTTCCACTACTTGCATTTATCAATATAAAATATATCATATGCTACAGAGAATGGAAAGGATGAACCATGCTAGAGAGAAAGTAAAGGTCCTACTGGCCCATGCATAAGAAGTTAATTTTAAGAGGGCTTAGGCAATGTACGTGGCATTCAAGAAGCATAGGTTAGTATCAGTTAAAAATCCTCCACTAGGTAAGATCAGCAAGAACCAGCAGAAATGATGGAACTTACATATTGTGACTGACTACTATTTGACTGTTTCCATCTGTACTTAATATTCTTTGACCTAGGTAGAGGCAGAGATAGAAGGAGCAATAATATTTTTTCCATCTTTTTACAAATGGGCAGAATTTTTCTTTTTCAAGGGGGTGAAGCATAGATCAGTCATTAAAGCTAAGACATGATTGATCTTCATATATCACATTATCAATGGAAATACTTCCATATTTGAGAAACTGCTTGACTATCAGACTTAGTTCTCAAGTGTGTTGTTTTTCTATTTCTGTTTTCCATAAAAGAGGATGGACCTAGGACTAAATCAGTTGTCGCTTTATCTAGATGCTCTAGGACATTTTTCCTTAAATAGAGATAAGCCAAAGCCAACTTTATGTTGCAACATAAGACCTGAGGGAGAAGGAGAAGCTGGAAATATTGAAAAGAAAGATAACAAAAGAAGTGAGATCAAAAAAGGAAAGATTGGCCTTGAAAAGTAATAGGGATACTTTAGATGAGACTCCAATAATATTGGAGTTGAGTGTGAAGAGATAGATTTAAAGATAGAGAAGATGCCAGATTGGATAGTAGTGTTTGTCTGAGTGGAAATCAAGGCACTCTATCAAAAGGAAGGTGGAAAGCTGAGCTTGGAAAAAGAAAAGTTAAAACTTTGTTCCATTCAAAGAAAACTATGAAATCAACAGAACAAAAACTCAGACACACAAAAGATGAATGAAAGGACAAATCAAGTCAGTCAGGAACAACCTGTCTCAGGTCAGGTAAAAAAACATGGTCATTAATTTTCTCTAGTAAGTTAAAATACAGAGTGGAGATATTGGGTCATCTGACTCTGTGTATAGATAGAATAGGAGGGAGAGAGAAGGTGATTTTCTTTGAAAAAAAATACTTTGGTTACTGCCTGGATAAATCATTGATTCTATTTTTATACTGCTTATTTTAATACTGGAGAGATAGGAATTTGTCTTTGTAGAATGTTAAAATGACACAAACAATAGGGGATTTGAATAGATCTCACAGGTAAGGGAATGATGGTAAAAGAAAAATGTTTCTATACTTGTCATTTTTCATCATATGCAACTATTAATGTCCTTTCATTTTGTGTTATGATGCCCATTTTTAAGGCATTTCTGGTTTCATTTTTTAGTTCCTCATGGATCACAATCATTAACAGCATTGGTCATTTCTCATCACACTTTGAAAACAAAATTTTCAGTACTTTGGTTTTCTATATTTTCTAAGTGGAAATAACAACTCTCTCTCTCTCTCTCTCTCTCTCTCTCTATATATATATATATATATATATATATACACACACACACATATAAAAAATTATCACACACATGACAATATAAAAAACAATACTTTTATGAATTTTAAGATTTTAATTAGCCTGGAATTTCAAGAGGGATCTTTATCTATAAAATGCTTAAGAGAGCTATCAAAAGCAAAACCCTATAGTTAAAATTCCAATTAAAGGAAGTAAGTGATTTTTATAATTCTGAATCTGTTTGAGGGAAGAACGTTGAATGTCTGCTTCAACAGCAACAACTCCTTTGCTTTGCTGTTGTTTAGTTACTAAGTAATGCCTGACTCTTTTGTGACCCCATGGACTGTAGCCTTCCAGATTCCTCCATCCATGGGATTCTCCAGGCAAGAATACTGGAGTGTGTTGTCTTCTCCTTCTCCAAAGGATCTTCCTGACCCAGGGATTGAACCTGTGTCTCCTGCATTGGAAGGTGGATTCTTTACCAATGAGGTATCAGATAAGCCCAACAATTCCTTACGTTTACATATACACACACCATTTTAAAATGTTTTAACTTTCATGATCTTATATGAATGTCACTACAGTCTTTGAAGTTAAGAAAACCAGGTAGTATGAATCTAACTAGGTCATTATTTTATCCTGGTACATGTTCAACAAAAAAGACCAGATCAGTGCATTACCTTGCAGTCATTTAGTAATAACACTCCTGTCTCAATTCAGTTCCTTTTCTTCTGTGGTGATTTCCACAGGATGAATCACAATGTGTTCAGGATATATTACTCTGTCATAACATACTGACATTGCTGTTTAATTTTTTAAAGAGCTATGCTTCTTGAATAGTTATTTGCAAGCTCTAAAAGCTGATGAGAAACAAACTGCATTCAATTTTTTACCTTACATAATTCTAATGTAATGTAATTCTAATTCTTTCATCTCTTTAAGGAGAGAGCTATGCGGGAATAAAGCAAGAAACATTCATCACAGCATCATGGTTATGGCATAGACTTTTTCTCAGAGAACTTATGTGGATCATCCCAACCAATCTCTTCTTATCATTAGAGATAGTGATTTCACTTGTGATAAGGAATGGAATGTTTCTCCTGCACTGTATTCTAAGCGCTGCTCCAGTTCTGCACTATTGTTAGCAATTCACCTTTCTAAAAGGCACAGTGCCAGCCTGAATGCAAATATCCATGTTGATAAACTAGACCTGCAACATCATTTGTCATATTCTGTCCCTAAAATATTTAGATCAGTAATGTTTCACCATGATGAGTTTATTTTCCTTCAATGTAAATATAGTTAGAACTTTTTCTTCCAAAATGCACAAAGATATTAAAATGCAAGTACAAAAGACAAAGCAATCCAAACACCTTTATGCCAGATTCTCCTTAATTGTGTAATTAATCCTAGGTGCAGATGTACTAGCATTGTGTCAAGGATACCGATCATTGAATGAATATCACTGAAGGGCATGGGCAAGAAACAGGCTTTATAATCAGACAGACCTGGGTCCTAACTGTGCATCATCCACTATTTCCAGAGTCGTGTCCAAGCTCAGTGATTGTTGGTTTTCACAAACAAGAAAGCAAACAGCAAAATTATTAATATCTTGTCAGGGTTATTTTAAGGATTAAATGTATTGAATGAATTCAGGAGGGTGTTAGAATATTTGTGGAGTGAAATATTAGCATGACTTTTAAAATGTTACTTCAAAGATATGTATATCTTCATTGTAATTTTCTGCTCTATGCAACAAATCAACCAACTTACTGGTTTGAAACGAAGCTCATTTATTATCTTGTACTTTCTGTAAGGTAGAAGTCTGGGCCGGCTAAGCTGAGCTCTCTGCTCAGGATGTCACGAGGTGGAAATCAAGGAGTTGTCTGGGCTGCAGTCTCACCTGCAGGTCTATCCAGGGAAGGGCCTGCTTCTAAGTTCCCTTAGGTTTCAACAGAATTCATTTCTTTGTGATTACAAAAATCACAGCAGCTGGTTTCCTTAAGGATAATGATGAAGACTGAATATTTCAGTTATTTTGATTCTCTAACTACAGGCAAGGCCTGGGCCCTCTTTATTTTTTTTAATATTAATTAATTTACTTTAATTAGAGGCTAATTACTTTACAATATTGTATTGGTTTTTGCCATACATTGACATGAATCAGCCATGGGTCTACCTGTGTTCCCCATCCTGAACCCCTCTTCCACCTCCCTCCCCATCCCATCCTAGAGGCAAGGCATGGGCCCTCTTTTAAAATTGCCTATTAGGCCAGTCCTCCGGCTAAGGGCAATCTCTCTTTTAATTAACTCAAAAACAGCAACAACAACAACAGCAATTAGAGGATTTGCTTCCCCAGTGGCTCAGTGGTAAAGAATCCACCTGCAATGCAGCAGATGTAAGAGATATGGGTTCGATCCCTGGGTGGGGAAGATCCCCTGGAGGAGGGCATGGCAACCCACTCCAGTATTCCTGCCTGGAGAATCCCATGGACAAAGGAGCCTGTTAGGCTATGGTCCATGGGGTCTCAAAGAGCTGCACATGACTGAAGCAGCGTAGCACACACACAAGTAAAAGACTTTAATTACATCTACAGATCCCTTAATTTTTGCCATATTTCATAGATTGGAAGCAATTCATAGTTTCTTCAAAGGGACTTAAACAAAAGTGTAACTTCTTGGGAGTAACCTTAGGGTTTGTTCACCACAATCTATTTCAGAAAAAAATGTGTATATTGTAAGTAAAAGAAGCAAAGAGAAAGACAAACAAATAAATAAATAAATTTGTCTTTCTCTTTGCTTCTTTTACTTACAATATACACAAGGAAGGAGAGGACTAAATGGGAAGCTTTGAATTCCTTTCCCTCCCCTAAACTTTAATATCTTCCTTTTTTACACATCATTGAAAATAAAAGTACTCTGCTTGTGCCTTAAAATGCAGAAGCAGTGCAGTTAAAGCTTAAAATATGCTCTCAAAATTATTTTCAATATATAGATTTTAAGAGTTGTATAGAAGGTCTTATGCGATTTCAGGCAAGTGATTTCAAGTCATTTTGGAGTCTTATCCTATACAGTGTATCCTGAGACACACTTGGAAGTAGAAAAAAAAGTCCAAGAAATTTATGACTGAACTCAAAGTTTGAAGTCATCTTAAAAATGTATCTTCCCTTTTTGTACATGATGAAAATTTAAGTCTTGTACAAATTCTTCTAAAAATGAGATCACTGGCAAACATGTGGCACTGCTTAGATATCTTCAAGCATATAATAACAACATGATGGTTCTTTATACTTTCATGATAAATTTACTTCTGTTCATTTTGGACTACTTTAGAAATAATTAAAAAAAAAAAAAAAAACAGGAAGAATCAAAATCCAAATACATTCCAAACACTTGATGACAAAAAGGATGCACTGGTGTTCTTTATTCAAGTTATTTTTTATGTTTATTTTTGTGGTGATCTCATTTACTTGTTTTACATATATGTGATCTTATTAAGTGTCTGATTAAATTTTGTGCAGGCATTTAATTTGCTTTGAAGATAGAAACATTTTTATGACATTGAAAACCATTTATTAACCCTTTATTGTACTTAAGTGTACTACTAGAAGATAGAGACAAATTAATCAGTCATCCGAAATGAGTTTCCTTGAATATTTCTGAATATTTCAGTTATTTTGATTCTCTAACTACAGGCAAGGCCTGGGCCCTCTTTATTTTTTATATTAATTTATTTTAATCGGAGGCTAATTACTCTACAATATTGTAGTGGTTTTTGCCACATTGACATGAATCAGCCATGGGTCTACATGTGTTCCCCATCCTGAACCCCCCTTCCAAATATGTAGGATATTTATCATAAATTCATTAGCTATTACTCTCTTGTCAGAAATACTGGATACTTATTTTCCTACTGTAATAATTGAATTATAAATATTTTATCTGTATTATTTTTATCTAAACTATTTTTTCAGATTTAGGACTATTATACAGGAGGCATAATTGTTTATATAACTCATTGAAAACATCTTATATGACTAATACCATTCTGATATACAATTTTCCTATGGTTCTGTTTTTATGGCAATTATAATATGGTATAAAAAAGAGCTGTGAGATGTAACAGATAAAGAGATTATGTATGATAATGAAGATCTAGAAAAAGTACAGAAACACAAAGAATAGCATAGTTGTGAATTTCTGAAAACTATTTTTTTTCCGTGATTTTTCATTGCAGTATTTCACCATCCCACTAAGACATCAAAGATCTTATGCAATGTAAAACTTTTCTAATAGTACAGGAAAGAGACTAGGAGAGCCTATATTAAGCATGTGGCAATGCCAGGTAAGGGAATGGACGTATTTAAGAGGTATTTAAGACATAGAATTAAAGGGGAACAAAATCTGCTGTATACTAATATAGGAAATATAGGGGGGGAAAGTGCAAACATCAAGAACAATGTAATCGTTACCATTTGTTACAGTTTTAACAGTTGCAATTTATAAGCAAACAAGAAAAGACAACCAACCCTCTGGGTCACCCATGGCAGATTCATGTTGATGTATGGCAAAACCAATACAATATTGTAAAGTAAAAAATAATAATAATAATAATAAAAAGACAACCAAGAGGCCAGTTGGAAAACAGCAGCTGCTATTTCAAGCACAGAGAGTAGATAAGACCCTTCTGAGTAAGAGAAGGATAATCTACAATTGTGCTGTGCCATACACTACACTAGAACAGAGTTCTGTTGACAGCACTATTCTAGAAAAGTATAGATTATCAATATTGAAGAGCAGCCTGGAGTGGTCAGAGAGCTGGCAGGAGAAAGTCATCAGAGTCTGGCACTATAAAGTAAAAGAGAAGAAATACATATTTTAAATGGTAATCATCCATCTACCTCAAAGATAATAGAATCAAAATTGTCTGACAGATTTGAAGAGACCCAGCTACCTTGTGGGCACAATTAGAAGGGCTGACACTTGTGTGAATTGTTTGGATTTGCTAGCATATTTTGGAAGTATAACTATGGTAAGAAGTGTTTTGAGGAAACAATTCTAACGTGGAAGAAATGATCAATAAACTAAGGTTGAGACTGTAATTTTACAAAGTTTAGTTTTATCTCATAGGTGAGAACCATGCAGGCACTGGTTTTTCAACAGAGGGGAGCATAGATTCAAAACCAAGTATGACCTTACCTGGTAGCTCCATCCCACCTAAGATGGAGTATGTGAAATAAAACTGAGTGTGAAGAAACAAAAAAGTGTGTGAAGGTTTTAGAAGATATTATAGACAGTTTATTGAATATCATACTTACTCTATCATGCCTCTCACAAGTTTGACTCCTCAGAACTGTGGCATATTTAGACAGATTAGAGAGATTTCAGTCCAGTGTTATTTCATAACATTATAAATAAACTGGAATAATACCTAAGAAGTCTTGTGCATCCTCACCAGTGGAAAGGCTTCACCTTATTTCTCAAGTTATAATCTGCTGTTGCTGTTGCTAAGTCACTTCAGTCGTGTCCGACTCTGCGCGACCCCATAGACAGCAGCCCAGCAGGCTCCCCCGCCCCTGGGATTCTCCAGGCAAGAACACTGGAGTGGGTTGCCATTTCCTTCTCCAATGCATCAAAGTGAAAAGTGAAAGGGAAGTCGCTCAGTCGTGTCCGACCCTTAGCATGAACTGCAGCCCACCAGGCTCCTCCATCCATGGGACTCTCCAGGCTAAGCATCTTCATATACTTTGTTTAATGGAAGATACTCAGTTGCCTGCTTACTCTGTGAAAGGGGCTGCTCTAATTACTTTCATGAATTACCCACTGAGCCTCAAAGAGATACTAGAATAAATGCCCACACCTCAAAACTATAAAGGTTAAGATCAGTGTGGAACATGAACATTTAGACTCCTGAACTCTTGCTTTTATCTACTCTGCTCTCGCTTTGCCATTACACATGGATGACAGAGCATCTTTTGTACATGTTGGCATGTTCTTCTTGGGCTCATAGAGTTTCCACTGTTTTGTAAGAAAGTTTTGATTTACTCGCTCACTTTTCTGAGTCATTCCAAACAAGAAAATGTTTCTGAGTCTATTACTGGGGCTATGTTTCCACTGACAGGGATGAAAATAAAGCCTAAGACTCTGCTGTGTCATCTGCTAAGGAAATCAATGATTCAAGATGTTCTGATGACATTTATCACTGACTCAATGGACATGAGTTTGAGCAAGTTCTGAGAGATGGTGAAGGACAGGGAAGCCTGGCGTGCTGCAGTCCATGGGGTGGCAAAGAACTGGATGCGATTAACTGACTATACAACAACAACAAATGGAATTTATTAAAGACACTATTATTTCAATCTATCAATAAACAGAAAATGAAGGTTATGTATTGATTTCTACTTCATGTAAACCATGGTGCTACAGACATGAGCTATAGAACAGCCTCATGAGAGAGATTTACAAGCAAATTCTGGCAACCAGTGTATCAAATCTCCCCAGCCCCAGTGACTGCTTCATTAACAGCACATGGCTCAAGTTTGTATGGTCAGAATGAATCCTAGGAGTTTTGCAGAAAACATGGAGGGGAAACGTTCTTCACTGCCCTGGAGTTTGGGAGGACGTAGAGGCAAAGCTGTTGAAATGTCAGGCACATGCAGTACAAAATGAAGCAAATGTCATAATTAAAAGACTTCCCATTTGGGTGAAATATCTGAATCTTTAAATAAAGCTAGGCCTTAACCCAGCTTTATTCCTGGACTTTTGAGCTGTGAGTGAATATATTATCTCTGTCTTAAACTTATTTTAATTGAATTCCTTTTCACTAACACTAACAAAGTCTATAACCAATTCACACATGGTCTCCAAATTCCTTGTCTTTGCTAGCATTACTGTTGTTGAGCTCGCTTTTCTTGTTACACTCAGTTCAGTTCAGTTCAGTTCAGTCCAGTTCAGTCACTCAGTCATGTCCGACTCTTTGCGACCCCATGAATTGCAGCACACCAGGCCTCCCTGTCTATCACTAACTCCCAGAGTTCACTCAGACTTACGTCCATCGAGTCGGTGATGCCATCCACCCATCTCGTCCTCGGTCGTCCCCTTCTCCTCCTGCCCCCAATCCCTCCCAGCATCAGAGTCTTTTCCAAAGAGTCAGCTCTTCACATGAGGTGGCCAAAGTACTGGAGTTTCAGCTTTAGCATCATTCCTTCCAAAGAACACCCAGGGCTGATCTCCTGGTACACTCAAGGTACCTTTAAATGTTACAAGTCTGGGAAGAGGGTGGCTTTGTTCTTGACCCTAAGTCTTTAACACAAAGGCTCTGAGATTGTTGTAGAACAGGAATATGGATCCTTATCCTTTGTGGATGAAACATTAGTTAGAATGTGCACTTGAACCTTGAGGTATAGACTGAACTGTTTGTGAGCTTGAATGCTTAGATATAAAGTCTGAGTTATTCATGCAGCATTAGACATAGTCTCAGAGGGTCAGAGCTGTATAACTCCTCATTCCCAAGACTCTGTCCTTATCACACATTGATGAAAGTTTATCAAATCCATGTGAAAACATTACCAGTTGTATATGATGAAGTGCTGGCAGATTGAACACTTGGGATGTGAATTCACCAATATTAATAACAAGAGACAGAGGTAGAAAAATATATTAAAACTTTTATAGTCTAGAAGTTGCAAATTTTGTGTTATGCTTTGGGCCATTGCTTTAAATTAGAAACCCTCAATCACTCTTTATACAAAGAAGCAGCGTCAGAAAAATATTCCTTTTACTCCCTGCTGAGTCATATAAATAGCTACCGTTGGATACCATAGTAGGCTAATTCAGGGCTGTTGATATTAATTTGCTTACCATCATAAGACCTAAAAGAAACATCCAAGGAAAAAAATGTGTGATCAGAGAAGAGAAACAAGGAGATTTTCAGGCCCTGAATTTATCACTGGCTCTGGATATAGCGTTCCCTGCTCAAAATAATTAAAGAGAAAAAGAGGAAGGAATTAGTAATGGATCTTGTAGTAGGATTGCTCCGCAGTTCGTATAAAATTCAGAGGTTTGGAATTTTGTTGATGCTTTGAAAGAAAAGACATAGAAATGTTATTTTAAGGCATTTACTCTTTGTTCCCCAACAAAAAATTACAAAAATGTGAAACAGGAAATAAATGGCTGCTGAGGAAAATGGAACTGGATGAGACAAAATACGATGGTATTAAGAAGTGGAAATCTGATAGAAATTTAAAATGCGTTTAAAATAATAAAATGCATTTAATATAAAAAAGAATAGAAGTGACAATGAAGAAAATGTAATCAGCAATGTGAAAGATAATCTTACAAGTTTCTTCTAGAAAGCAGAAGAAAAAAGGATTAAAAAATTAGATTTAAGATAATTGACATATAATGGGAAAACCTGGAAAAGCCATAAACAAAGAGATACTTAAAAAGTACCTGCAACATAAAATGGAATGTACTTTTCTCTGCAAATTAGGTTGGGGTGGTCAAAATAATTTATTTTTTTTGAGATTAAAAAAAAAAGAAACAATCCTGAATGCCTAGACTTTTATAAAATATTAAGTAGAATTGAAGAAAATTTTTGTGATCTAATAGTTTCCTACCATCTTATTCATTGCCAAAGACAATTGGAAAAAAACAATCAGCTATTTAAGACTGAGAAATTATGACCAAACTTCTATTTTCTGAAAAACATCACTTTCAAACACTCTATATAAGCATATAATAAAATCAAGAACTCTCAGTAGTGACTTCATAGCAGGTCATTCTATGTAAAAGAAAATAAGCATAAAGCTAATATTTTAAAAATTAAATATGGTCTATGCTTTAATGAAATCTTAAAATATCACCCCAATGAAATATAGGTATCATTTATATTTTAATTATTCCCTGGCCTTTCACAACAGTGAGCTTTAATATCCCAATTTCACTTCCACATGATGCTTTCCTTTATGACTTATGATAAACCTTCTGATTTCCCTAGGAAATTTAATGTAAATTTTCTAAATTTATGGGTATGTAATTGTAATAACAACATGTAAGGCAAGTACTTATTATTGAAATACAAATCAGTTGTTAATTTGACTTGGAATTGCTTAATGAAATTGAAATTTAATAAAAAGGTCATTAGTAACTGGATAGATAGTTGCAAAAATTACATTGTTAAAATTTGTCAAAGATCTAATGAATATAAGTAACTGATTTAAGGGTTCTGTTCTCATTGGCAGAACTGAGTAACTTTTAGGTTACTTAATTAAACCATTAATCTGTTTTAATTCTTTTTGCTCATTTTACTAAGATGTTTACCTGGTGACCTGATTGTTATGATTCATTTTCATTAACTGCAACAAAACACTGCTAATTGCATTATATTCATTATCTTTTACCTTCATATTACATGCATAACTAGTTTATGATTATTTTTCTTGCATAATTAAATGAACTAAGAGTTCAGATTAATTTGAAGAGGCACCATGAATCCACGTAAAAAGAATGTTGCAGGAAAAGCCCTCATAATTATAAGACTTATAACCCTGGTCCAATCACTTAACCTCTTTGAAACTAATTTCCTTTTCACCTGTAAAATAGGTTTATGGAGATTTAATGAATGGATTTTGTCAGTATTATAATTATAATATGTATGAAGTTCTTTTATGAACATAATATACTGTTATTATTATTATTGCACTGATATAAAATTTCAAAATGAGATTGTTCTGTAATTGTAAAAAAATTAGATGGTGAAGCTCTCTTGCTATCATTTGAGAAAGAAGAGATTGAATGGCGATATCCTTAAAAACTAGGTTAATGATATATAGAGTATACATAGCAGAAATATGGGCAGCATTTATCTATAAAGAGCAAGAAAATAATATTAACGTCTTACTAGGCCAAGAGGCAAATTTGAGATACTATGTGCTTATTAACCACAAAACAAATTTTTTTTTCCTTTAAAATATTTTAAATCTTTAATAGATTTGTTATAAGCAAATCTTTAAAATATTTAAAAGAAATAACATATGTGTAAGAGTTCTATAAATTTCAAAGTATTTTATAAATAAACATATAAGACATTTTTGCTATTGTAAAGTAAGATAAAAATAAAAATAAAAATAAAAATTTTTTTTTCTTTTTTTTTTTTTAAATTTTAAAATCTTTAATTCTTACATGTGTTCCCAAACATGAACCCCCCTCCCACCTCCCTCCCCATAACATCTCTCTGGGTCATCCCCATGCACTAGCCCCAAGCATGCTGTATCCTGCGTCAGACATAGACTGGCGATTCAATTCTTACATGATAGTATACATGATAGAATGCCATTCTCCCAAATCATCCC
Source organism: Budorcas taxicolor (assembly GCF_023091745.1). Lineage (NCBI taxonomy): Eukaryota > Metazoa > Chordata > Mammalia > Artiodactyla > Bovidae > Budorcas > Budorcas taxicolor. The sequence goes on along the minus strand of NC_068921.1, from coordinate 64,692,593 downwards.
ACCCTCTCCCTCTCCCTCTGAGTCCAAAAGTCCGTTATACACAGCTGTGTCTTTTTTCCTTTCTTGCATACAGGGTCGTCATTGCCATCTTTCTAAATTCCATATATATGTGTTAGTATACTGTATTGGTGTTTTTCTTTCTGGCTTACTTCACTCTGTATAATCGGCTCCAGTTTCATCCATCTCATCAGAACTGATTCAAATGAATTCTTTTTAACGGCTGAGTAATACTCCATTGTGTATATGTACCACAGCTTTCTTATCCATTCATCTGCTGATGGACATCTAGGTTGTTTCCATGTCCTGGCTATTATAAACAGTGCTGCGATGAACATTGGGGTACATGTGTCTCTTTCAATTCTGGTTTCCTCGGTGTGTATGCCCAGCAGTGGGATTGCTGGGTCATAAGGCAGTTCTATTTGCAATTTTTTAAGGAATCTCCACACTGTTCTCCATAGTGGCTGTACTAGTTTGCATTCCCACCAACAGTGTAGGAGGGTTCCCTTTTCTCCACACCCTCTCCAGCATTTATTGCTTGCAGATTTTTGGATCACAGCCATTCTGACTGGTGTGAAGTGGTACCTCATTGTGGTTTTGATTTGCATTTCTCTGATAATGAGTGATGTTGAGCATCTTTTCATGTGTTTGTTAGCCATCCGTAGGTCTTCTTTGGAGAAAAGTCTATTTAGTTCTTTGGCCCATTTTTTGATTGGGTCGTTTATTTTTCTGGAATTGAGCTGCATAAGTTGCTTGTATATTTTTGAGATTAGTTGTTTGTCAGTTGCTTCATTTGCTATTATTTTCTCCCATTCAGAAGGCTGTCTTTTCACCTTGCTTATATTTTCCTTTGTTGTGCAAATTTTTAACCAAAATTTGGACCACCCAAATCAACAGGATTGGAAGTGGGTGGGAGCAGATTTGATCCACAGACCATAGTTTGCCAACTCCTGGCTTAAAGCAAAATTTTCTACAATTTGAAAAGTTAGCTCTCCAAAACTTCTTTTGAAAATCATGCTATTGGATCTTTCATGTCCCTCAAAGTGATTCTACTGCATTTACTTGATTGGCATGTGAGAAAATATAGTAGTAGCTTTGCATAATGAATACAAGTGGAAAAAGGGAGATTGTAATTTTATTCATTTTATAATCCAAAATTTTAACAAAGGAAAAAGGTGTATCATGGATCCTGAATTTCCCTTTATGAAGACTTTCCAATATAGAAGTCTAGTTGAATAGTTGTATGAGAAAGATTTTCACCTCTATAACTCTTTCCAAAAGTTATTATCTAAAAGAGATAATGAGCATTTAATTCAACTGGGAAATAAGTCTCAAACTGCTAAAAATATATTTGCTTATAAATATTAATATTTTACCTTTCTGCATGTGAAATACAATTCTGCCATTGTACTTTTAATAACCAAGTATTTTTGTCACCCCTACATTCAGTGTGGTATGACCCATGCTTCCAGAGTAATTAAGTCCATCAGATACAATGCTGCTGCTGACAGTCTCAAAAGGAAACTTGGATTGTAGGTCTCTGATGAATTGAAATGGTGAGTGGAAGACTTTTGAGAGATTTTGATCTTTTCTTAAAATCTGTTTTATCTTGCTAGATACTTGCAAGATTGACCAAAATTATTTTGTTTGGTATGAAGTTCATTTCCCATGCAAACATGTGGGGAGTTAAATATTTCTTACATTTTACCATTATCTGGGCAATATCACTATTGGATTTTGCCATGCTGTCTCTCTCCTAGCAGAAATCTCCTAACTCAGAGCACCATACATACCACCCTATAAGGATGGTACCATTAGGGATGAGGAAACTAACTCAAAGAATAATCCCGTTGCTTAGAGAGTGGCCTGATTCGAAAACCTCTGATACATTAGGGCAGTAATAGCCATATAAATCAATATGACCTGTTTTTAAGTCTTTTAGACTATGAAATATCAAAGACATTGATCTTCTGTAGTTTAGGCACCATGTGAGACATTGTTATCAGTCGTGTCCAACTCTTTGTGACCCACGGACTTCCATGGAATTCTCCAGGCCAGAATGCTGGAGTGCATAGCCTTTCCCTTCTCCAGGGGATCTTCCCAACCCAGGGATCGAACCCAAGTCTCCCACATTTCAGGCGGGTTCTTTACCCCCTGAGCCACAAGGGAAGCTCTGTAAACTGCACAGATTTGTTATAATGCCTAATTAACTAATTGATTAAATGAATGGTTATCACATCCCAGCTGTTTCAAACACTATACTGGATATTTAGGGTATCTCTGTAAATCAAGCAGAAACATATTCCTGAGGAGAAGCTGACAGTCCAAATGTGGCTGAGCATGGATAGACTCATCACATGGAGAAAGATTAAGAGAAATGCTTATCTTTGTCTTTGACTATTCCAACCTCTGTTTTCTAATTGATGTGTGATTATGATTCTCCTTCTCATCTTTAGTCTTTTCTTAGGTTTTCCAGGACTGCTAATGCCCCCACTATATACAAAGATCTTAAAATGTTTCCCCCTTCCATTCTAATTTTACTAGTTACCATAAGTTCCTGATATTGGGTAAAGAGATATTATTTCCATAGTAAAAATGGAATTTTCTAAACTGTGTTGCTGTTATGATCTTCCTTCTAGAACTGAGCAAAGGAAAACAGATGAAAAATGCATATTTACACGGCAAACATTACATAACACAAACATAACAAATGGAATAACTGATCAATGAGATGTGAACACATGGAAAATTTGTATTTTTCATTACTAACTGTATCATCTCAAGAAAGGAATAGAAGTTGAACAAAAACAATCAGTTTCCTCATTACTCATGAACTGGATTGAGGAGGAAATGAATCAGAATATCTCTTTCTATTAAGACCATTGATCCTGATGCAACAATGAGAAGGAGACATTTCTGATGAGAAGAATAAGCACAGAGGATTAATTCCAGTATGAAGAGATTTTGTTGATGTATATTTTGCTTATTTGGATAAAGTGTGAAGAAAAAATTTCTCCATGCAATATTAAACATGTGGTCTAGAAACAATCATATTATGACCCAAGATGGTTCATATTTTCATATTTTTGCAAAGCACAAATACAGCAATGGAGAAAACTTAGATTGTAAATACTTTCCCATATTAGAGTAGGTACAGAATGGTTGTAAAAGTAAAAAAAAAATTAAAATAGAAAAAACCAGTGTTTTCCCTGGAGATTATGGGGGGAAAGATGTAGTTTGACAGATGATTGGAGGTAGGATATATCATTTAGAAAAATGTGAACTATAATGCTGCTTTTTAAGTCTTGGTGAGACAGGAAAACTTAATTTGGTTTAAAGATAAGTATGCTGCTGCTGCTGCTGCTGCTGAGTTGCTTCAGTCATGTCCGACTCTGTGTGACCCCAGAGAGGGCAGCCCACCAGGCTCCCCCATCCCTGGGATTCTCCAGGCAAGAACACTGGAGTGGGTTGCCATTTAAAGATAAGTATAAGCAATGTTAATAAAAAATCTTACACAATAAGCTCATGTGTTTTAGTGTAAACTAATCCAGAATTAGGGCTTCCGTGGTGGCTCAGCGGTAAAGAATCTGCCTGCAATGCATGAGACTCAAGAGCTGTGGGTTAATTGCCTGGGTTGGGAAGATCTCCTGGTTGCATGGCAACCCGCTGCAGTATTCTTGCCTGGAGAATCCCATCGACAGAGGAGCCTGGTGGGCTGCAGACCATGGGGACGCAAAGAGCTAGATACACTGAAGTGACAGAGGTATGCACATGCACAGTCCAGAACTAAGATGAAAAAATTAAGTATTGATGTAAATGGTTTATGTGATAACAGTAAGTTTTTTTTTAAACTTTATTATTATTATTATTTTTGCTGTTCTGATTTAGAAAGTCTTCAACTTTGCAGTCAGCTTCACCTTCAGTGAATTAAAGTTTATCCAAATACTTTGCCACTCCTCCTATTCAAAGATGACATCTATTTCCTCTCTACTTGAAGTTACCCTGAGGTTTGTTGGACAAGTAAATGTGGCAGAATTCACACTTTTTAAGAGATTTAAGAGATTTGCAGCTTAAGTTTTCACTGCATGAGTAACTTATTCTTGAAACTTGGCCACCATGGTATGATGAAGCTCAAGCACCCATATGGAGAGGACTGCACTGAGCAGAGCTGAGACACCCTCCCAATAGTCCCAGTTGCACTCCCAACTTCCATCTTTCTTCTTCTTTTCTTAATCTTTCAACTTTTTGTTTTGTATTGGGATATGACAGATTAACAATGTTGTAATAGTTTCAGATGAACAGTGAGGGACTCAGCCATGCATATACATGTATCCATTTCCCATCCCCTCAAAAAAAAAAAAAAAAAAAAATCCCCTCCCATCCAGGCTGCCATATAATATTGAGCAGAGTTCCATGTGCTGCAGAGTAGGTCTTTCTTGGTTATCCATTTTAAATCTAGCAGTTTGTACATGACCATCCCAAACTCCCCAACTATCTCTTCCCCCAGCCTTCAACCCAGGGCAACCATAATTTCATTCTCTAAGTCGGTGAGTCTCTTTTTGTTTTGTAAGTGAGTTTATTTGTAACATTTCTTTTTAGATTCCACATATAAGGGATGTCACATGACATTTCTCTTTCTCTGTCTGACTTATTTCACTTAGTGTGACTATCTCTAGGTCCATCCATGTTGCTGCAAATGGCATCATTTCATTATTTTTAATGACTGAGTAATATTCTATTGTATATATGTACCTCAGCTTCCTTATCTATTCTTCTGTCGAAGGACATTTAGTTGCTTCCATGTCTTGGCTGCTGTAAACAGTGCTGCAGTGAACACTGGGCAGAATGTATCCTTTTGGATCATGTTTTTTTATGCATATATGCCCAGGAGTGGGTTGCAGGGTCATATGGTAGCTCTATTTTTAGTTTTGTTATGAATATCATACTTTTCTCCATAGTGGATGTACCAATTTACATTCCCACAACAGTGTAGGAGGGTTCACTTCTCCTTCCTAACTTCCATCCTTCTTAGAGAGGCCCGTTTGGAACTCCCATCCATCCTTACGACCCAGTCAACACCTAGTGAAGCAGTAAAACACATGTGTTTACTATACAATTATAAAGAAATAATAAACTTTTGTTTCTTTAAGAAGATATGTGGGGGAGAAGGAGTATTGTTACTGATAGGGCAGAAATTGGCACCTGGGCATAAGATGATGGCAGAACAAAAATACTGACTTTGTGTATGCGTGTTAGTTACAGGTCCAAAAAGCAAGAAGAAAGCTGAAAAGGTAGTAAGGAAATTGTTATCAGAGGTTTGATAAAATAGGAACTGAGTTATGTACTGACAGAAAAGAAAATAAGATCTAAAAATTACTTAGTGAACTTTTGAATCTAAGAGAATTTCCAGACCAAAAGTTGAAAGCTATCATTTGGCTTATGTTAGCTGCCTATTGTAAAGCATATGTAAAGAAGAATGACCTAAAGAAAGAAATGTTAAGTTTCACAAAAAATCTGCAGAAAAATTTTCCATCCTGAGAATAATATAGTTGGAAAATAAAAGTATTTTTTTATCCTCAGGTTTTCCATCTGACAAAATATTCTCAAAGTAAGATATTGCCTCAAAAGTGAACTCTCAGTCATGTCTGACTCTTTGCGACCCCATGGACTACAGTCCATGTGATTCTCCAGGCCAGAATACTGGAGTGAGTAGCCATTCCCTTCTCCAGGGATCTTCACAACCCAGGGATCAAACCCAGATCTCCCACATTGCAGCCGGATTCTTTACCAGCTGAGCCACAATTGCCTCAAGGAAAGTATAAAATACAGAGTGCTGCCAGTAAAAGAAATACTCAAGTTCAAAATAAAGTCAGATATGGGCTATACAACCCTTCATGACATGTTCAGAAATATTTATTGTGATGGTACATTCTAGAACTTCTTTACTGTATTGATGAGTTTCCATCAATACTATGATGGAAGTACATTCAAAACTTCTATGAATCTAAATGGCATTGTCTTACAGTTCTTAACTCTTAGACTACGGTAGAGAAATGTTTAATTCACAGATATTTGTGTGTGCAATGTTTCTGTAATTGAGTGGATTTAAAAGTTGATATACAGGAAGCCTTCACAATTTTTAGAGAAGCTGGTAACATCTTCAATAGAGAAAGATAGCAGTGAAAAGTGAAAATAGGTCTTCTGGCTTCAAATTTTAATGGACAAGAAACAGATCGACAAATATGGGGCATTTTCTATATAAAAGGAGAGTGGGTCAGAAGGCAGAACTAAGAGCCCAGAGGATAGAGCCAAAAGTCACAGATAGCCATTGCCAATGAGATAAATTGATACCTAATCAGGAAACAATTTCTGCCTCTGGTTAAAAAGTCATATGATTGGGGAAAAAAATTAAGTACCAATGCCATCTTTCTAGCTCCTACTCTTCTCCTTTTTTGAACAGGAGTCTATATTGTGGTTATCCTGGGCATATTTCACTATTGTGTTTGATATGTGGGGAAAAGACACAAGGCCTTTTAAACTCACAGGTTGCTAGATCCATGGAAATAAGCACAAACAGCCTCATTTGCACTTGTATATGATTACGGTGATAAGGTCCATGAATTCAGGCCTTATCCGGAGCCTTCATGAATTGACATTTGGAAGGATCTTGGAAAGAAACAAATGTATATGGCATGTAAGTGAAATATAAATAATTAGCCACTGAGAGCAGACTCTGGTAAAATAAAGATGGTTACAAATCTAATTCTTTGCCACTCTTCTCACAGAGCTGTGGTATCTATTTTCCCTCCTCTTGAATCTGAGCTGCCTCTGTGATTCATTTTGACTCATAAATGAAGATATGATGCTGTTTAACTTCTAAGACCAGGCGTTATGGGATCCATGAATCTACATTCAGCACTCAGAATACTTTTTTGAAATCATCTAGGATGCCCTGAGGAACAACACAAATCACAAGGAGAAACCTGCATGAAGAAACCCTGGAGAAACTGACTGGCAGCCCCAGCTGAGTTCCTGGTCAGCAGACTCCACCCCCTGCCAGGTGTGCAAGTCATGGTATCCCTCTCTGTGTCTAAGATAATACCAAGTAAAGCAGAAGAGCCAATAGGTCAAATGAACGGATCATAAAAAAAAATCATTCTAATTTTGAACCCCTACATTTTGGAGTGGTTTGTTACAAAGTGATAGATAATTGAAATAAGGACCAATATAGCTTAGATTAAAATACAATAAAATTTAAGTAATTTACACTTCTATAATGACACTCAAAATATACTTCATTTCCTCTTGCTCTCAGGAGACATGATTATCTCTGATAGTTTTGATTAAATGGAATCAGTAACTTGGAAAAGGAGTACGTCAAGGCTTTATATTGTCACGCTGCTTATTTAACTTATATGCAGAGCACATCATGAGAAATGCTGGATTGGAAGAAACACAAGCTGGAATCAAGATTGTTGAGAGAAATATCAATCACCTCAACCCTTATGGCAGAAAGTGAAGAGGAACTCAAAAGCCTCTTGATGAAAGTGAAAGAGGAGAGTGAAAAAGATGGCTTAAAGCTCAACATTCAGAAAACGAAGATCATGGCATCTGGTCCCATCAGTTCATGGGAAATAGATGGGGAAACAGTGGAAACAGTGTCAGACTTTATTTTTTGGGGCTCCAAAATCACTGCAGGTGGTGACTGCAGCCATGAAATTAAAAGACGCTTACTCCTTGGAAGGAAAGTTATGACCAACCAAGACAGCATATTAAAATGCAGAGACATTACTTTGCCGACTAAGGTCCATTAGTCAAGGCTACGGTTTTTCCAATAGTCATGTATGGATGTGAGAGTTGGACTGTGAAGAAGGCTGAGCACTGAAGAATTGATGCTTTTGAACTGTGGTGTTGGAGAAGACTCTTGAGAGTCCCTTGGACTGCAAGGAGATCCAACCAGTCCATTCTGAAGGAGATCAGCCCTGGGATTTCTTTGGAAGGAATGATGCTAAAGCTGAAACTCCAGTACTTTGGCCACCTCATGTGAAGAGTTGACTCATTGAAAAGACTTTGATGTTGGGAGGGATTGAGGGCAGGAGGAGAATGGGACAACAGAGGATGAGATGTCTGGATTGCATCACCAACTCGATGGACATGAGTTTGGGTAAACTCTGGGAGTTGGTGATGGACAGGGAGGCCTGGCATGCTGAGATTCATGGGATCACAAAGAGTCGGACACTGCTGAGCATCTGAACTGAATTGAACTGACCTAAATATAACGTTACTTTGTTGTGTGTGTGTCCTCTTTTTGTGCTGATTTATAGGATTTACTTATTTATCATGTGTTTATATCACATGTCCACATTTGGAGTGATGGACATTATTAGAATAAACTACAAGTGATTCCCCAGGGATAATATGTCCTTATGTCAGAAAGCAAAGAACTAAAGAGCCTCAATGAAAGTGAAAGAGGACAGTGAAAAAGTTGGCTTAAAGCTCAGCATTCAGAAAACTAAGATCATGTCATCTGGTCCCATCATGTCGTGGCAAATAGATGGGCAAACAGTGGAAACAATGGCTGCCTTTATTTTTCTGGGCTCCAAAATCACTGCAGATGGTGATTGCAGCCGTGAAATTAAAAGGTGCTTACTCCTTGGAAGGAAAGTTATGACCAACCTAGACAGCATATTCAAAAGCAGAGACATTACTTTGCCAACAAAGGTCTGTCTAGTCAGAGTTTTGGTTTTTCCAGTAGTCATGTATGTATTTGAGAGTTGGACTCTGAAGAAAGCTGAGTGCTGAAGAATTGATGCTTTTGATCTGTGGTGCTGGAGAGAACTCTTGAGAATCCCTTGGACTTCAAGGAGATCCAACCATTCCATGCTAAAATCCATCTTAAAGTCCTGAATATTCACTGAAAGAACTGATGCTGAAGCTGAAACTCCAATACTTTGGCCACCTGATGTGAAGAACTGAGTCATTGGAAAAGACCCTGATGCTGGGAGAGATTGAAGGCAGGAGGAGAAGGGGATGACAGAGGATGAGATGGTTGGATGGCATCACCAACTCTATGGGAATGAGTTTGAGTAAGCTCCAGGAGTTGGTGATGGACAGGGACGCCTGTGGTGCTGCAGTCCATGGGGTCACAAAGAGTCAGACACAACTGAGCAACTGCACAGTTCAGTTCATGAACTGAGGAATAATATCCCTCCTTTAAAGTCTTCTATCTTTTTCCTACTATCTCTTCTAGTGAAAGAATGCTTTTGTCCTGTACACCCAATCATGGCTCTCTTAACTTTCCAACATACTTGAGATAATGTCTCCTCTTCTATCCTTTATTCTCCGTGAAAGTAATACATGATATTACTTCCCATGTCCTTAAAGTTTATAAAGTGTATTACATATTAAATTCTTTGACAGTTGCTTTTTTGCTCAACATTATATTTGTGAGATTCATGTACAAATACGACCTGCTTCATTCACTTTCAAAGTGGTGTAATGATATCCATTATTTATCAGTTCTCTACTTGAAAGAATGAAGATTATTTCCAAATTGTTCTACTATAATGTTGTGAAAATTCCTAATGTTTATTCCTCCTAGTGGTCATGTGTAAAAGCTTTCCTAGTGTCTATTCACCAGGCTTCCTTGGTAGCTCAGCTGGTGAAGACTCTGTCTGCAGTGCAGAAGACTCCAGTTTGATTCCTGGAGTGGGAAGAACTCCTGTAGAAGGGATAGGCTAACCACTCCAGTATTCATAGGCTTCCTGGTGGCTCAGATGGTAAAGAATCTGCCTGCAATGTGGGAGACCTGGGTTCAATCCCTGGATTGGGAAGATCCCCTGGAGAAGAGCATGGCAACCCATTCCGGTATTCTTGCCTGGAGAATCCCCATGGACAGAGGAGCCTGGCAGGCTTCAGCCCATGGGGGTTGCAAAGAGTTGGACAAGACTGAGTGACTAAGCACCGCACAGCACAGTGTCTATTCACAGAACTAGAATCACAGGCTTTAACTTATGCACATCTTTAAGTAATTGTTGCTTTTTTTAGTTGCTCAGTTGTGTCTGACTCTTTGCAACCCCAGGGACTGTAGCCTGCCATGCTCCTATATCCATGGAATTTCCCAGGTAAGAGTACTAGAGTAGGTTGCCATTTCCTTCTCCAGGGAACCTTCCCCACCCAGAGATCAAACCCAAGTCTCCTGCATTGGCAGGCGGATTCATTACCATTGAGCAACCAGGGAAGCTCTCTTTAATTAAAAGATAATGCCAAATTATTTTCTGAACTAGTTGTACCCATTTACACTCACAACAGAAAGATATGAGTGTTCTTTTTTCTGCATATCTTCATCAAACTGGTATTATCAGATTTTATAGTTTTTGCCCAACTGGTGTCTAAGGAATGTATCTTGCTGTTTTATTATATTTTTTGATATATCCACATGCATTTTGTTTGTATTTTAATATATATAGGGTATATTTACATATGTGCATATGTACTTGTTGTGTACATGGTAAAATAGCAGTAAATGAGTTGGACTAATAAGCATCAAGTTCAAGTAAATGCTTACCCATGATGAAGATGGAGCAATATGGCTCTGAAAATAGGGTGGTTGGAGGATTTATACATACAAGGGTAATATTTTGTTTTTCCTTCTAAGTATGTGTCTAAGGGCATACACTAGCATTACGTTATTAATGCAAAGTGTTGTGTCAATTTTATACCTTTCAATAGTCTGAAATATTTAAAATTGTACTCATAAAAGCAATGTATGCATGATCACTATGGCAGACACAGTTGGCCACACTTTGCCTAGATGACAGAAATTGTCACATGTCAGATCATTTCTTTCCAGGCTCTCTTGCTGACATAGCTGCTCACATAGCCATGATGTGGCAGTATAGGCATAAGAAGTCTGCTGGGAGATTCTGGAAGATAGTTTCTTTGCTAATGAAAGAAAATGAGCCATGGAGAAAGGTTTATTGTTATCCTGGCTAGCTTTGCTCCCTCCTGGCTGTGAATATAGTTGTGACACTTAGAGATGTAACAGTTGTTGTCCTATCAAAGGCAAAAAAACTCAACATTGTGAGAATTCTGGAGATAAAGAAAAGCTTGCAGAAATACACTGAACAACCTCTGGATCATCAATCTTTGATCTTTTGTTTTCTTATTGATTATAAAATCATAATTATTTTGGGTTCGTTTCTATTCTTTAGGTTAAATGCTTTTTAATTTCTGAACATCAGAATGATTGGAAATCAGAATATTATAAAGAAAATAAATATAAATATAATGTTACACCAACATAGCTCTCTGCACAGCTTGCCAATATAGGTTATTCCTCTTAGATTTACCTCAGTTGCTGTGACTTCTCTCTCACTTTTAACTTCTTGGAAGACCTTATGCGAATTCCCTCTCTAAAAAGAAGTCAAATCATCCATATCAGAAACAGCATCATACATTGTGTGGTCAATTGCTCTATCACTGAGCTATACCCCCCAGAAGCAGCATTAAAAATTATGATCCTTTTATGAAAACTAGCTCAGATTGTCTAGGAAGCCTAAGAGATTTACTAACAACCTTCTACATGTGGATACACACAGTTACACATAAATATCACACCCTTTAGCTGAGCATTACTGAGTTGAATTGGATTTAATTTCTTATAAGCAAGGAGACCCAACCAGTCCATTTTGAAGGGGATCAACCCTGGGATTTCTTTGGAAGGAATGATGCTAAAGCTGAAACTCCAGTACTTTGGCCACCTCATGCGAAGAGCTGACTCATTGGAAAAGACCCTGATGCTGGGAGGGATTGGGGGCAGGAAGAGAAGGGGATGATAGAGGATGAGATGGCTGGATGGCATCACAGACTCGATGGACGTGAGTCTGAGTGAACTCCGGGAGATGGTGATGAACAGGGAGGCCTGGCGTGCTGCGATTCATGGGGTCGCAAAGAGTCAGACACGACTGAGCAACTGAACTGAACTGAACTGAAGCTTCTTTCCACAAACATATTCTGGTGTCAGTCGATTCTTTCCCTAGCTGACAGGAGACCTCTCCTCCTATAGCAACCCCCTTTACTCTTCCAGCCATATACACCTATATCAATTAATCTCTCAACATTTCTTATCTGACGTCTACTCAACCACAAGATTTTTGGTATTAGCCCACGTTCTAATCAATTTGAAAAATCCTCTTGAATTATTTGTTATAATTTTGGTCATCAGCCACAACATACATTCTAACATCTAAAGAGGTGTCAACACACTATGATAACTGCATTGCAACCTAGCCATTGATACATTTTTCAGTCAGTGCTACTGACCTCTCATGACCAGTCATGACCCGAAGGAGCTACAGTTGATGCAAAAGCACCTCCATGACTCCTTCCAGCATACCAAGATTTCCTTTTACTCCACTTGTGTTCACTGAGACATCTTAAGTGATACTGCCAACTGTAGGTTATGTGCTACAATATTACTTGTCAATTGACTGCTCATGTTTCCTGCCTGTCAAATTCAGGAAAACTTCATCCCTCTTTTATCAGAGGAGAGTTTTGAATGTGGCCTGAGAGGTGATCCAAAACTTGTCTATGGGTGTTCCATAAAATGCATCTTCTCTTCAGTTCAGTTCAGTTCAGTCGCTCACTTGTGTCTGACTCTTTGTGACCCCACGAATTGCAGCACGCCAGGCCTCCCTGTCCATCATCAATTCCCGGAGTTTACCCAAACTTATGTCCATCGACTCAGTGATGCCATCCAGCCATCTCATACTCTGTTGTCCCCTTTTCTTCTTGCCCCCAATCTTTCCCAGCATCAGAGTCTTTTCCAATGAGTCAACTCTTTGCAAGAGGTGGCCAAAGTACTGGAGTTTCAGCTTTAGCATCATTCCTTCCAAAGAAATCCCAGGGCTGATCTCCTTCAGAATGGACTCGTTTGGATCTCCTTGCAGTCCAAGGGACTCTCAAGAGTCTTCTCCAACACCACAGTTCAAAAGCATCAATACTTCGGTGCTCAGCTTGCTTCACAGTCCAACTCTCACATCCATACATGACTACTGGAAAAACTATAGCCTTGACTAGACGGACCTTTGTTGGCAAAGTAATGTCTCTGCTTTTGGTCATAACTTTCCTTCCAAGGAGTAAGTGTCCTCTAATTTCATGGCTGCAGTCAACATCTGCAGTGATTCTAGAGCTGCCAAAAATCAAGTCTGACACTGTTTCCACTGTTTCCCCATCTATTTCCCATGAAGTGATGGGACCAGATGCCATGATCTTCATTTTCTGAATGTTGAGCTTGAAGCCAACTTTTTCACTCTTCTCTTTCACTTTCATCAAGAAGCTTTTTAGTTCCTCTTCACATTCTAGATTCAATTTCCTAAATCCAACTACTTTAGTACTTTTGCCCACTATACACTTAAGCAGATTTTAAATATTATGATCATTATTATTATTTTGATTATGTTAATTGTTGTTTTCTGCACAACCACTTCACTAGGCATCATACATTTATTAATTTCAGGAGTGCCCTTTTCTAGACTGTTTTATACCCTGTAATATTGGCATTTCCCCATGCATATTTCACCTTCTGAACTCTCAGACTGGACTGAACTGATTTTCTTGATCACTCAGTTAGATATGACACAGATTTCTTTAGCTAATCATAGTTTAGTCATTCTCACATTTTTATTATTTGATTAGTACAATTCATATGAGAAACAGAAAACACTCTAGTTATTTTAACAGAGGGATTTAGGAACTGAGAGAATTATTTTAAGGGCCTGAAGATTCAATTCTAATACGGAACTCGTTGAGTAGTCACTTCACAACTAATGGTCTGGGGGAATAACTGGCTTCCAGGCTATACTGGAACTAAGTCAACATCAGGAAGCCATAATGCAGTGACTTCTCATACTCATAGAGAATGGACATCCAAAACCACTGGGCACATTAAAATACTGAAATAGTTGTATCTGTCTCTTGAAGAAGGAACTGGAGAATGGATATGACTCTGGAATTCTTCCACAGGAAACATTCATCTATGTAAGAAGAGCTAGAACCAGACATGGAACAACAGACTGGTTCCAAATTGGGAAAGGAGTATGTCAAGGCTGTATACTGTCACTATGCTTATTTAACTTATATGCAGAGTACATCATGTGAAATGCTGAGATGGATGAAGCACAAGCTGGAATCAAGATTGACGGGAGAAATATCAATAACTTCAGATATGCAGATGACACCACCCTTATGGTAGAAAGCAAAGAAGAACTAAAGATCCTCTTGATGAAAGTGAAAGAGGAGAGTGAAAAGTTGGTGTAAAGCTTAACATTCGGAAAACTAAGATTATGGCATCTGATCCCATCACTTCATGGTAAATAGATGAGGAAACAATGGAAACAGTGAAAGACTATTTTGTGGGGGCTCCAAAATCACTGTGGATGGTGACTGCAGCCATAAAACTAAAAGACCCTTGCTCCTTGGAAGAAAAGACCAACCTAGGCAGCATATTAATAAGCAGAGACATTACTTTGCCAACAAAGGTCTGTCTAGTTAAAGCTTTGGTTTTTCCAGTAGCCATGTAGGGATGTGAGAGTTGGACCATAAAGAAAGCTGAGCACTGAAGAATTAATTTTTTGAACTGTGGTGTTGGAGAAGACACTTGAGAGTCCCTTGGACTACAAGGAGATCAACCAGTCAATCAGTCTTGAATATTCATTGCAAGGACTGATGCTGAAGTTTAAATTTCAATACTTTGGCCACCTGATGCGAAGAACTGACTCACTGGAAAAGACCCTGATACTGAGAAAGAGTGAAGACAGGAGAAGGGGATGACAGAGGATGAGATGATTGGATGGCCTTATTGACTCAATGGATATGAGTTTGAGGAAGCTCTGGGAGTTGGTGATGGACAGGGACGCCTGGCATGCTGCAGTCCATGGGGTAGCAAAGAGTTGGACACGAATGAGTGACTGAACTGAAGAAGAACTAAAACAGAGGATGAAACTCCACTTCTACTTTCCAAATATCTCCAGCCTGCATTGAATTCATACTTGAATTAGATGGACTTAATTCATATTTGGAACTCTGGTTTGAGAGGAAAATATAGTTTTCAATATTTTCAAACTTGCAGAATGAATGAATCACACATGAGACATCCAATCAAAAGTATCTACCACTAGCATTTATGCCTGTAGTGTTTTTTAAAATAATAAATAATATATTTCAACAGTTAAAGTATCATTTTTCATGAGAATACTGCCAGACACTTCTGATTGTCATTTATATCAGTAATCCCTGAATTTAAGCTTTTGGTTTCAAAACCGTTAGTTGGCTGTCAGAGTCACCAGTGAGCTCAGATTTGGATGGGATAAGTGGAAGCAATAACTATGTATGTAGGATGTTGAAAGAACATACTGAACAAAATGAAAATGAATGATGAAGATATTAGCCAGTTTTTAATATTGAAATTATCTTATTTTTCTCAGACTGTCAGTGGAATTCATCACTTCAGGAGATATTTATTTACACAATGATAAGAGATAATTTTTTTTATGTATATGATATAAAACATAAGTTGAGTTTTGAAACAGATTTTGAATTCCATAAAAGAGATAACCCTGACATTCAAGACTTTATCTATTTGCAAGGCAGCATTCATTTCTTGGAGAAGCAAATGGCAACCCACTCCAGCATTCTTGCTTGGAAAATTCCATTGATGGGGGAGCCTGGTGGGCTATGGTCTACAACGTTGCAGGGAGTTGGACATGACTGAGCGACTAAACAATAACAACAGTCATTTCATTACACGAGTTTTACAACTTATTTCCAGAAATATTTAATTGGTTCTCTGAAAATAAATTGTACACATGGCCTTAAACAATTTCAAACCTTATTTACCAACAGTGAACTTTTAAGTCATTGAGCAAAGTGATTGTCATTTTAATTACTGCAAAATTATAGCTTAAGGCAAGTGATCCAGATAATAAAAACATTTTTATGAATTTTTATTCATTCTTAAACAAAATGTTTTATTTTTGAAAATATTAGGTCTCTGTGGTATTTGTAAAATAAGTTATCTAATTTGGATTTAATTACATATTTCTTTCATATATATTGCCTCATCTTTTGTCTTACTATGGGCAGTAAACTTATATACACATTCCTACAATTATTGTGGTGGTTTAGTTGCTCAGTCATGTCTGACTCTTGCGACCCCATAGACTGCAGCCTGCCAGGCTCCTCTGTCCATGAGATTCTCCAGGCAAGAATTCTGGAGTGGGTTGCATTTCCTTCTACAATTATAGACGATGCAAAAAGAAAAAGATAATCAGAAGAAAAATGTCAGTGTCTACAGATTTGCACATACATACAGTGGTCATGTATGGATGTGAGAGTTGGCCTGTGAAGAAAGCTGAGCGCTGAAGAACTGATGCTTTCGAACTGTGGTGTTGGAGAAGACTCTTGAGAGTCCCTTGGACTGCAAGGAGATCCAACCAGTCCATTCTAAAGGAAATCAGTCCTGGGTGTTCATAGAAAGGACTGATGCTAAAGCTGAAACTCTAATACTTTGGCTACCTCATGAGAAGAGTTGACTCATTGGAAAAGACTCTGATGCTGGGAGGGTCTGGGTGCAGGAGGAGAAGGGGACAACAAGAGGATGAGATGACTGGATGGCATCACCGACTTGATGGACATGAGTTTGGGTAAACTCCAGGAGTTGTTGATGGACAGGGAGGCCTGGTGTGCTGCGATTTATGGAGTTGCAAAGAGTCAGACACTACTGAGAGACTGAACTGAACTGAACTGAACAGATTTGCACAAGTGATTGAAAATTTATGATTCATAATATCTTGGAAAATTCATGAGTGTTAATATAATTAAGTTATTACTGATGTAACTGTTTTCAGCCTGGTGGCTCAGAGGTTAAAGAGTCTGCCTGCAATGCAGGAGACCTGGGTTCGATCCCTGGGTTGGGAAGATCCCCTGGAGAAGGAAATGGCAACCCACTCCAGTATTCTTGCCTGGAGAATTCCATGGACAGAGGAGCCTGGTGGGCTACAGTCCACGGGGTCGCAGAGTCGGACACGACTGAGCGACTTCACTTTCACTTTCCACTTTCAAAATACATAACATCTGTTTGCTTTGAACATTTGTGATTTGTTATCTTAACCAACACACGATTTTGAGTCAACTTTTCTGTCAAAAGGAAAAAAATAAACGGAGGTCTCACCAATGATCAATTCAAAACAATTGCAATTACTTTTATAAAATGTTCACTAATATTGATGTAATTTCCAAAACCTAAGTGTAATTACCTTTGTCTTTCAGATTTATGGTATATTCCTGTTAGATATTGCTTATGGCTTTAAAGAATGAGAGATTTTAAATGTTAATACATTTCTTAGCTTCAGTATACACACTGCTCCACAGTTAAATATAATTAAACACATCTGATTCTCTTTTGTACACTCACTAGTGGACATGTGTTATTAGCTGCTTGATCATCCATGGTTTTGAGGGTGTAAGTGGAAGAGTGCAATTATCTCCCTAATTTGAGATAAATTTAAAGGTTTATGATAAATAACGTTAGATTCCCGTTACTACATCCTTAAGGATGAATTCAATCAACTTTCTTAACTAGAAACTGTGCAATAATTCTCACAGTAGTATCAGTAGTGCCAGGGTGACTAGTTCAGAGACCAGGTTAGCAGCCACACTCTATACCCAGAAACACTTCCCAGCCTATCCACATGCCAGTGTGAATTCAGAAAACAGATTGCACCTCTGGGCTCTTATAAGATTATTCATTTTTGATGATATTTTCCTAAGAGTTCATATGATTTTTGCTGTGTTTTTACGTTGTTTTCTTTTTCCTCTTGAAAATGTTCAAACATCTTGAATCTGAAAAGTCTCTTGTTCACTTTTTAAAAATTATTAATTGGACATTTAATGACTACTGGTAGTTACAAACAGAAGTGAAGGGACTAGCAATACATCTCATCACTGACCAACAGCATGCAGTCTCCAGAAGCTTCTTTGAAAGACTCTCCTTCCCAAAAAATGAATTCAAGTGTACTCTTCCCTACATAAGGTTGGTGAATAACTATAAGATTCCATTGTTGATGGGTTTGCTCAGACAGATTAATATGCTATCTATACTCATTGTTTCCAAACTAAAGGGGGAAGTTTAAAATAGTCATTCCATACATATAGCAGATTCTCCACGTATCCTATCCTATCATATTGTATATATGGCACATGTTTTATATTGTTAATATAAATGTATTTATTTTTGTGTATATGTACATCTATCTAGACTTGTGTTACAGCTATAGTATATATCTATTCCTACATAGACCAATTTATCTCATTTAGAATGTTGACTTTAACTTGCATATAAACAACAATAGCATTATTGTAATTCAAGTGGAGTCAGGACATTCTTTAATCTCAAAATAAAAGTAAGCTTTATTTCCTTGAGGAAACTGAAATATAGAAAAATTTATGAAATCTAAAATATAAATGCAAACTGTAACTGGTTACTAAGAGATATCCAAATTGGAGATAACATAATTTCCCAGTGACAACTACGCCAATATGGAAGACTTCAGACATCTGGGGAAAGGGGATATTTCTGTATGAACAGTGCTGGAAGATTAAAAAAAAAAAATGCTTATTCTTTATTCCTTTTTAGCACCTCCCTCTCACATAAACAAAAAATCTATGTTAATTACAATAATATGGAATAAAATTTTTTAAAAGTAGACAACTGAGATATATCCTACTAAAATTATTATTTTTTGTCATTGTTTAGTCACTAAGTCATGTCCAACTCATTATGATCCCATGGACTGCAGCATATCAAGCCTCCTTGTCCCCTACTATCTCCCAGAGTTTGTCCAAGTTAATGTCCACTGAGTTGGTGATGCCATCCAACTATCTCATCCTCTGCCGCTCTCTTCTCCTTTTGCTTTCAATCTTTCCCAGCATCAGGGTCTTTTCCAATGAGTCAGCTGTTCTCAACAGGTGGCCAAAGTACTGGAGCTTCAGCTTCAGCATCAGTCTTTCCAATGAGTATTCAGGGTTGATTTCCTTGAGGACTAACTGATTTGATCTCTCTATTGTACAAGGGACTCTCAAGAGTCTTCCCCAGCACCACAATTCAAAATCAAAATTATTATAGGGTATGCTAAAGAAATTAGTCCTGTTAGCTGCCAAGTAGAGTATGTCATCATTACAATTGGGAAAAAAAAAAAAAAAATTGAGACAAGTCCCCAAAGGACCACTAAACTTGGTGAAAATATATACAGAATTTGTCGAGTCATCAAGCAACAAACTGCATCTCCAAACTCCTCAACCACTGGACCAGACTGACAAGCCATGACCCAACCAGGGATGAGGAAGTCCAGCCAGCTATATCTTCTCCTGTAAGCTTTCTGCTTCCTTAACATTATAAAGTAGTGACTTTCTGCTTCACTTCAAGCTGCCCCATGATTCAAGCACCCTGAAGTGTGATGTGCTCCCTTATTTTCAAGAGCTAAATACATTTGCATTAAAAAATAATTATTTTGATCAGAATCAAGTGCTTCTAAAGAACTGGGCATTTTTTTTCTTGCTTTGCTTAAAATATTTTCTATCTGTGGGAAGGTTAGTTTAATATAAATTATTCCACCCTTACTCAAACTGAGACCTTGCTTGATACTTTAGTCAATGAATCTCAAGAAGTAAAAACTTTGTGGGGACTTCTTGAATGTCCGTGTTTTCCCATTAAAAGGACATAATACTGGGACTGACCTTTCCATTTTTCTTTTCCCTAACTCTCAGACAACATTTGAAGCTGAGGTGGTTATTTCATGACCAAAGAGCTATAGGCATGAATTCAAAAAAGCCAACATGATAATGATGGCAGGAAAGAATTTAAAAACAACAACAAACTAAAGTTTTTGAGAGCTTTTTAGACACTCTAGCCCTTAACAGCTTAATGTCAGACTTACGAGATGATAAAAATGTATTGATGTGTTTTCAGTCACAAGTTTTTGCCTTTGTGTCACCTGTAGGTAATCTATCCTTGATGGATCCAACTACTCTCTGAATGTCACAGGATGTTAAACATTTAGAAAGACTAGATAGAATAATATGTGATGATTACTTTTCAAATGGCTACTGTTTCATATTTCTTAATAATGGTCTTCTTTTCCTGTTTCCATTCCACCACTACTGTAATCACATACCTACATGTCTACACTGTTGTCAAATTATGGTACTGAAGTCAGAATCTAATTAGTCTTTTGTATTTTCTTGTGTATTCCATCATTTTTGTCTCTTTGGAGAATCCAGTCTGACAGATAAATAGACATTGATAGAGAGATAGGTAGATATATAGATAGCTTTTAAGAAATTGGTTCACATGATTGTGAAGGCTGGCAAGTTTGAAATCTGTAGAACAGGATGGTACTCTGGAGACTATTAGCACAGTTATTGTTGCAGTCGTGAGTCTGAAGTCCATCTGAAGGCAGGATTCTTCCCTTTTCAAGAGACTTTGTGCTTGCTTTTGAAGGACGTTAGTTGATTGGGTGTGGAGAAGGCAATGGCACCCCACTCCAGTACTCTTGTCTGGAAAATCCCATGGACGGAGGAGCCTGGTGGGCTGCAGTCCATGGGGTCGCTAAGAGTTGGACACGACTGAGCGACTTCACTTTCACTTTTCTCTTTCATGCACTGGAGAAGGAAATGGCAACCCACTCCAGTGTTCTTGCCTGGAGAATCCCAGGGACTGGGGAGCCTGTTGGGCCTCCATCTATGGGGTCACACAGAGTTGGACACGACTGAAGTGACTTAGCAGCAGTTGATTGGGTGAGGCTCACTCACATTATAGAAGGTAAACAGATTTATTAAAAATCTACTAATGCTGATCACATCTAAACTAGCAACATCTAGACTGCTTTTTGATATATTTGGTTTAAACAAACAGACATCATAGCCTAGCCAAGTTGCTCAGTTCTAAATAAATTCAAACATGTTTGGGGTATTATGTGTATGTGTATTTTGGTAAATCCTGCAATTTTATTAGATTTAAAGGTAATTTGCTGCAACTCACCAAACATTTGAAGGAACAGCTAATTAAATATCAAATCTTCCTTAGAGGAACCTTTATCTCTGTTGGACATATGAAGTACATCTTGGTGCAAAGAAAGTCATGGAGATTTTTCAGGAGGCCGTTGCCTCTGTCTAGGTGAACGAATTAAGAAGCAGACTATCAAGAATGAATATTAGAATAAAAAATCAGACTAAAATGATTTTAAAAATACATATAATTGAATATAAGTGTATATGGAGTGGAGAAAGACAAACCAAAAACTTGCAATCTGGTATAAGAAGACACAGCTGGAGTAATGAGAAAAGTAATAGGAAAAGAAGGAAGATTTTATCATTATTTTACTGTCAGCATATCTAAATGAATTATTAATTATACTTTTGACAGTCTTCTGTTGTTATAGTAACAAACTGCCAAGCTTGATGGCTAAAAACAATACAGATTTACCATTTTATAGTTTAGGATGTTAGAAGTCCTAAATGGGTCTCCCTGAGCTCAAATCCCAATGTTGGCAACAGCTGAGTTTCTTCTGGAGGCCCTACCGGAGAATCTATTTGCTTTTTTTCTGGAGGTTGTACACATTCTTTGGTTTACGACCCCTTCTGCAGTCAAAAAAATGGAACAGCTAACTGGGTCTTTTTCATTTAGCATCTCTGGGACACTGATACTATTGTCTCCCTTTTTGTATAAGAACTCTTGTGATTATGTTGGGTCCACCCAGAAACCTGAGGATAATCTCCTTATTTTAAGAGATTAGAAACCTCAATTTCATTTCTAACCTTAATTCCATTTGCCATGTAACAACACATTTACAGATTCTGGGATTAAGATGTGAATATTTTTAGGGGCCATTATGCTACCTAAAACAGACATGTCATATATGAAACTATTATATTGAGCATATCATAAGTTAAAAAGGTCATGGTGAAAATGATAGAACAGAGAGAGAAAAATAATATGGGCAGGAGATGAGGGATGAAAGTTGTAGATGCTAGAGTACTCAAACCTCTCTGATAAGCCTTGATGATTTATATGGGAAAAAAAAGCATCAGTCGACTATCTTAAGGACAGATATATTCAGTAATTTTAATATAAGTAGAAATGTGAAACTTTGTAGAGATTTCAAAAAATTAAGCATAAAAACATTACAGCCTTTTCTGAAAATACACCTAAGACAGCAATTACACCAATAAATAAAATAACCTATAATTGAGGAATAAGGCATTTCAAATTTATCTGTTCAAACTTTGAAAACATTTTTTTCAAAATGATTCTATAGAATAAGTTCAGATACTGTCATATTGTACAGTGACAGGCACTTAATTTTAGGATGCTTTATGGAACTATGTCTCTATGTCTCTATTCATTAATCATTATTTACCTATTTTAATTTCTAGCTCTACAAAGAGCATAATTTCAAGTACCAAGACTTAGAACTAGGGGATGGGAAATGTATATGTTTATTTTTTGTACTATGTGTTTTAATGGCACCATTTAAACTCTAATTATGCATGAAATTATATTGGATTCTAAATTCAAAGGAAGAAATGTTTTCTTGATTCATTCTTTCTTTGGTAAACATTTCTAAAGTCATATTGCTGATACAGCTCATCAACTAAACCCTATGAGAAATGAAATGTATGGCAGGAAAACACTAATTAGGGAGGTTTTCTTTCCCAACACACATGTGAAACTCCCATTAATGTCAATCATGGGGAGATGTCTTTCTGCAGAATACCCCTAGGTAACACTATACATCTTCCCCTGTCTTTCCAGTTAGAAACACAACAGCTTTTCTTTTTTTAAATTGTGAACAGGCTGCATTACAGTCTAGGTAAAAACTTAGGCTTTCTTAAAAAGAGCATTTTATTTATGCTGTTCAGATGATGTTTTAAAAAGTGATTCTGAATTAATTTGCTTTGTATTGGTTTTATATTCACTAAAGAGTATTGTCTTTGTAACTGAATTTTCTTTTGAATATTAGCCAAGATTTACCATTAGTTTTATGTAAAAGTAGCTTATGTGATTCTTTATATGTTATTTTAAAATGCTTATGTTAGAACTGAGAACTACAATGGTGACTACACAGGTGTTCCCTATAATCTTTAAACACTGCAATGAACTAATTTAAAATATAATTTACTAAATATTTATGGATTTTACCATGCTGTGGTAATGTGTAAAATCACTCTCAATACTATAAAATATATCAATATATACTGTTATTCTTGCTCAAGACAAAAAGGAAAAAGGAAAGAAAAAGACAAAAAGGAAAAGAACAGAAGACAAACAGTATATTCTACCAAAAATACACAAAGCTTTGCTTATAGGCTAACTTTTAAAATATTTGTAAAAATATAAGAATTATCAACAAAGATGAACCTCTCTCCAGACAGTAAAAAATTCCCTCCTGTAATTCACACAGACTGCATTGTGCATTGTATGGCATATTAGAGAAGGTGGACCATCTTTACTCAAACTACTGATTCAAATGCCAATCTACTCTGGAAACACCTTTACAGACATCTTCCAAAACATGTTCTATCAGCTATCTGAGCTGATAGTTCAGTCAAGTTGCCTCTTAAGATTTCCCATCTTAAGAGCATGGTGACTCCAAAATACTTCAGGCTCATAAATCCCAGGACATTTGCTGTAACCATGATATGATTCATAGTTTTATTGATTTGGGGGATGACAGCTTAAAATTTATTTAGAAGGCAGAATGAATTTACTATTGAAGGAGATGGGATGTAGAGTCAAAATGTGGAAATTTAATATTCATTGTCAAATATATTCTGAGCATAAGCAATGTTACTGAATTTTACCTGATTTTAGGTAAATTTAACATCATTGAAAAATACAACCAAGATCTACTTCCCTTCAACACAAGCTGATGGAAAGGTAAATTTATAAAAACTATGTAAATAAAAAGGAAGTTGCTGGAGGCTGAATGTAGATTAGCCTGAGAATAAAGACTTTCAGAGGTCTGCAATCCTAGGGAGTGTACCAGACTTTCACATGTATTATCCCTAGGAGACTCACCAGGATCTCATGGTTAAGAAAGCCAAGAAGGACCCCTTTACGACTCTGGAAACTCATAGAAATCATGGAAGTCAAGGGAAGGAGTAATCTTCGTAAAGTAGGACCACAACCTATTCCACAAAAAAGCCTTGTTCTCCAAGGGAAAAGATATTACCAGAACCTTGCCCCAGCGATGGTGAGAAGGGCATTCCTTTAATTCAGTTAAAAATAAAGGGGTGGGGAAAGAATTAACATGTTAACAACAGTTAAAATAAGGCTGAAGTAGTTATGATAACCTCAGAAAAAAACAGAACTTTAAAATAAGGAAAATGATCAGAGATAAGTGGGATAGCACATAATGATAAGACTGCCAATTCAGCAAGAAGTTATACCAATACTAAACATTTATGCACTTAACAATAGAAGATAATAATACATGAGGCAAAAACTGATAAAACACAAGAAGAACAGATAATACACTCTTATTCTACTGTTTTCAGTTGTTCAGTTGTGTTAGACTCCTTGTGACCCCATGGACTGTAGCCAGCCAGGCTCCACTGTCCATAGAATTCTCCAGGCTGGTATACTGGAATGGGTTGCCATTTCCTGGTCCAATTATCCTATTAATACACTGTTACTCAGCATGTAAAATTAGCATATCCAGAAGGCACAAAATCAGTAAGAGCATGAACAATACTACTAACAGACTTGAAATTTATCAAATATACCATATAATAATAGTAGAATAGACACAGAAAAAGCATCTGAGGAAGCCAACATCCACTCATGATGAAAATTCTCCACAAATTAGAAAAAGAAACAAGCTTCTCTAATTTGCCAAAAGAACATCTAAAAACAAGACAAAACAACAGTACAGCTAACTTTATAAGTAATTTTGAGAAGATAAATGCTTCCCCCTTAGATCAGGAACAATTCAAGGATATCCAATTTCATTATTCCAACTAAATTTCCTGCTGGAATCTTTGTTGGTACAATAGGACAAAAAAGAAATACAAGTCTAATATTGGACAAAAATTAAAAACTATCCATTTTCTTCACACTTTTTCCAGCATTTGCTATTTGTAGACTTTTTAATGAAGGGAACCCGCCTACACTGTTGGTAAGAATGTAAGTTAGTGCAGCCACTATGGAAGACAGTGTAGAGTTTTCTCAGAAACCTAAAACCAGAAATATGGTTTGATTCATATGATCTAGCAATTCCACTGATAGGCACACACCCAGATAGAACTATAATTCAAAAAGATACATGCACCCCTATGTTCATAGAAGCACTATTCACAAAGCCAAAATATAAAAACAACTTAAAAGTCCATCAACAGATGAATGGATAAGGAAGATGTGGTACATATATTTTAATGCAATACTTCTTAGCCATAAAAAAGAATGAAATGAAATCATTTGAAGAAACACAGATGCACCTAGAAATTATCATATTAAATGAAGTCAGAAAGAGAAAGACAGATACCATACAATATCAATTTTATATGTAATCTAAATATGGCAGAAATGAACTTATCTACAAAACAAATGGATAAACAGACACACAGACATAGAGAGTAGACTTGTGGTTGCCAAGGTCAGGGATGAGGGACTGGAAGATTGGGATTAGAAGATGTAAATTATTATATATGGGCTGGATAAGCAATAAGGTCCTACTGTATAGCATAGGGCACTGTGATAAACAATAATGGCAAAGAGTATAAAAAAGAGAATGTCTATATGTGTAAAACTGAGTCACTTTGCGGTACCACAGAGATCGGTACAAATAAATCAACTATACTTCAATTAAAAATTAAATTAAATTAAAAAAAAAAACTATCTCTATTAGAAGATGACATGATTGCCTACATAGAAAACCCAAAAGCATAAACAACAGAAGCTCTTGGAAAAGATGAAGAGGTTACAGAACAAAAAGTATGTACAATATCAATTACTTTCTTATATATCAGTGATAATTAGAATTTTAAAACAAATACATCATATAGAATAGCACCTTAAAAAAACAAATACTTAAGTATTAATGTCATAAAATATGCCTGATAACAGTATATAAAAAGCTGTAAAATACTGATGAAAAATATCAAAGAATATTTAAATATATCTGTGTTCATCAACTGGAAAACTCAGAATTGTTAAGATTTCAATTCTTCCTAAATGGTGTTAGACCAAGTGGACTTACTTATGGAAACAACAAAGGAAACTTGACATAGACATTAAGTCTCCCACAAACATTAACTCAAAGTAGATGACAAACTTAAACATAAACTGCACAAATATGAAAATTCTTAAGAAAACAGGAAAAAACCTACATTATCTTCAGTTTGTTCATAAGGTCATAGATGCAATACCAACAACAAAATCCATGAAGGAAAAATTGATAGGCTGAATTTTATTAAAATTTAAACTTCTGCTCTGCAAAAGACAGCATTAATAGAAAGGAAAATCACAAACTGGGAGAAAATGTTATAAAATACATTTCTAACAAAGGGCATATATCTATAATATTCAGATACAAAAAAACCTAAGGAATGCTAAAAATATCCTAATTAAATGTACCATCCTAATACCATTTTAATGTAATGACGTTAATAGAGGATGCTGGATGTATGGTATATGAAGACTATATTATCATCACAGCAATTCTGTAAATCTACAGCAATAATTTAAGAAGCTTCTTGCAAAAAGAAAATAATTCAGGATGCTGAAGGACAAATTAAGATCAACCACCCCCTCTTTCTAACTTCTCACTGATTTTCATGGCAGAACTGGGGCCTGCTTCATGGAATAGATGGATATACTTTTGGACACCAATGCTCAAGCAGTGAAAGAAAGGTGGAGCAATCACCTTTATCATAACTGAACAATAAATTGCACTTCAAATACCTACAGGACTCTATGCAGTGATAAGCAGCCAGAAATATTTTATGGCAATCAGTTCAGTTCATTTCAGTCGTTCAGTCATGTTCGACTGTTTGTGACCCCATGAATCATAGCACACCAGGCCTCCCCGTCCATCACCAACTCCCGGAGTTCACTCAGACTCACATCCATCGAGTCAGTGATGCCATCCAGCCATCTCAGCCTCTGTCGTTTCCTTCTCCTCCTGCCCCCAATCCCTCCCAGCATCAGAGTCTTTTCCAATGAGTCAACTCTTCGCATCAGGTGGCCAAAGTACTGGAGTTTCAGCTTCAGCATCATTCCTTCCAAAGAAATCCCAGGGCTGATCTCCTTCAGAATGGACTGGTTGGATCTCCTTGCAGTCCAAGGGACTCTCAGGAGTCTTCTCCAACACCACAGTTCAAAAGCATCAATTCTTCAGCACTCAGCTTTCTTCACAGTCCAACTCTCACATCCATACATGACTACTGGTGAAACCATAGCCTTGACTAGACGGACCTTAGTCGGCAAAGTAATGTCTCTGCTTTTGAATATACTATCTAGGTTGGTCATAACTTGGCAATAGACACACACATTAATGAAGATTCTGGATCTCTGAAGTAAAAATTCTGAGCTCAGAGTGGGGCAATCAAGACAAGATCAAATTCAGATATTATCTCTCAATGAAGCATGCTTTCTTTTACAAAGTCCTCCTCTTAACTGTAATGTGTAAACACAACAATAAAACATGGGTTGCATTTATACAGAATATTATCCAGGAAGGATATTTAATAAACACTGATTGGATGAATAAATAAGTATCATGACTTGTGATTCTAGTTTGACAATCTATCCACAAATTATTGGGAAAAATAATTAAAAGATATTTAAAGCATATTTGTAACCAGCAAGGGAAGACTAAATGTAAAGAGAAAAACTAAGAGGCTTCTTCACTCAAGAAAAGGTGAGGGGATGAATGATGACATTAAAATCAGGTTCAGGGAAGATGGGAAAGGAGAAAATTACTGGCAACATTTCATAACTTAGTAAATATGGAGAGTGAGAGTGAGAGAAATAATGGTATGAAGGAACTGATTTTCCGTCCTTAACTGTTTCCTCACAGGACTTCTACATATAAAGTGATGCTGGTTGATCATAACTCCCATATTTAAATTATGTTATGCTTTGGACCTGCTGAAATTGGTCCAGGGGGAAATTCAGGGGATCTTTACAGTGTGTTCATTAGCCATGACAATAGCTGATTTTAGAGATCATTTGTTTTCTGTGGAAAGAAAGAAACATATACAATGTGCTTAAGAGGCTGTGCTGATATCCAATTTTGACAATAATTACTACACAATTTTGAAGAGAAATTGGTCATTTGCAAACTGTAAGACAAATCTTAACCCAGTAATAACTGCAAATGCAGTCCATTACATGTGTAATTGGCAGTAATCTGTATCCAAGCACTGGTACAGAGAGAAAACACTCGAGGACAAAATTCTCATTTCCTAGATGTATATTGTTCCTTGAAATAAATAGCCTAATAACTCTAGTTATTGAACTGCATTTTATTTCAGAACAATATTAATATGCATTTCTTTACTAGGTTCACATTTGCTTTCAACTATCTAAAAAGACTAGGCAGTTGGTTTAATGCGATTCTTGTCATTTATATTGAGATTAAAAACTTGCACTGGTTTATATCTGAGTTTAGTTCAACACTATCTTTCATCAGTAATGGTGTGACTTTAAATCAGTGCAATGTAATGAAGGATTCATGAATATTAAACACATCACCCACTAAAAAAGTGTTTAATAACAGATAAACCATTACTAGTCAGTGTTATAATCAGCCTCTTGAACACTTTACAAAGGATGTGATAAAAAATATTCTCAGAAAATAAAATGAGAGAGGAAAATTTCTGGTGGCAACCATTTAGTTATGATTGGCCAGTTCTCTTTTTTCTCAAAGTTGGCAAATCTAATATGCCTCAGATAATCATAGCAGCAAGTATTTTGTTATACATGATTTTGTTTTTCTTTAAGAATACAGATGCTTAAAGGCACATTTTTACATCTTATTATCTGTTTGAAAACTATTTTCACCCAGAACAGATTCTTACATAGGCCTACATATATAACTGTAAACTGGGACAAAATTTAGGAATGTAAATATATATTAGACAAGGCTAAAATCCATTTGATCACCATTTCTGATAGGATCCCTGAGCACCTACCCAGATATAATCATATTTATATAATCATATAATCATATTTTGGTCGCTATCTTTTCAGGCTTGCTAGTTTTAAACTGACATGCACATATGAATACATGCATGTGCATGCACACACACATACACACTGTAAACATTTCCTACAGTTTAAACATTTGTGCACTTCTAAATTTTAGAAAATGTGTGTGACATAATCTGGTGAGTCTCTTATAATATACACTCTGGAAGAGGAAGTGTCTTTGTGTTAAACAGACTTGAATTAAGAATTCCATTGCTATATAATTTGCAGTGGTCATGACAGCAACATTCTGGAAGTTATCTAAATGCCTACGATTAAGGGAATGCTCAAAATATATAACTTTTGAATAGACTTTTTAATCAAGGTAGTGATATGGTCATGTATAATTTTTTAAAAATAATTTGGAATACATTGAAGAAGGATCACATACAGAAAGACAATAAATGTCGAGATAATTTAGAAAACAATTGTCACGATATATGTGAGAGATGATGAAGGCCTAGTCCAGGTCCTCTCATAGTGACACTAAAAATGTGTATGTTGGTGTAGCGAATCTCAAAATTTTGCTGCCTATAATATGTATATTAATAAAAAAAATAGATGTTAGTATATAATTGCAAGGTGCCTGGCAGTTTACAAGTCATTTTCAAATATGTTATATAAATTGATCGTCTTAGACAAGCTGTGAGTTTGGGTTAGGATGGAATGTAATTGATAAGTTGTTAATGTTTATATAGATATTATCTTGAAATTTGACGTGTGATTTCTGGACCCAGACAGGTTATTATCATTTTATCAATAACCTCATCAGCTCCCCATATGACAAAATATTCACAGTATGGCAAATGTGGTAGGGGTTTTAGCACTTGAGAACAGGATATGTTCTCATGACAGTTCAAGTGATAAAGTGAAATGCGGTAAATTGGAAATTTTACTGGATGTTTAAGACCAAATAAGATATCTAGTTATCTAGTTTGCAAAGGAATGATAAATCTTTATTTTTGGATGACATGCTCTTGCTAGAAAATTCAAAAGGAATGCACACACTCATGCACACACTCATACACACACTCACACTAAACTAATAAATAAAGCAAGGTTACAGAAGAAATCATCTTCATGGATTGGGAGACTCATTATCATCAAGATGGCAATTCTCAAATCTATTGCCATTCAACACATTCTTTAAGAAAATTTCAGCAGAATTTTTGTACAAATTGACAAGCTCGTCCTAAAATGTATGGTGGTGGTGCTTGTTTAGTCACTAAGTCACGTCAGACTCCTGTGACCCCCATGGACTATAGCCTGCCAGACTCCTCTGTCCATGGGATTTTTCCAGGCAAGAATACTGGAGTGGGTTGCCATTCTCTTCTACAGAGGATCCTCCAGACTCAGGGATCAAACCCAGGTCTCCTGCATTGCAGGCAGATTCTTTACCACCTGAGCCACCAGGGAAGGGAAATCTTATAAAATGTATATAGGAATTCAAATAGTAGAATTAGAGTAATCAAAATTATTTTGAAAAAGAAGAACAAAGTTGGAGGATGTATATCACCCAATTTCAAAACTTACTATGAAGCCATAGTAGAAAGATATAGTATTGCTCTAAGGATAGTCATGGAGATCAGAAGAACAGAATTGACAATTCTAAAACAATTTGATTTGTTTATTTTTGACAATAGTGTCAAAATAATCTGATGGAGAAAGGATTAGTTTATTCCCTATGATTAATTTTGAGACAACTAGATATCCACATACAAAGAAGAAAACTTAGACCTTCACCTCAGACCATACATAAAAGGTAACTTAAAATATAAGACTAAGTGTAAGGTCCAAAACTACAAAACGTCTAGAAAATATTAGATATAATATTTGTGACCATGGGTAGCAAAGATTTCTTGAAAAAAAAAAAAGATAAATGGTACTACCCCAAAATTTAAAATGTCTACTGCAAAAGACACTATTAAGAAAATGAAATGACTAGGAACAGCTTGAGAGCAAATATTTGAGATGATATATTTGATAAGAGCCTTCCAGGTGGTGCTAATGGTAATAGTTCATTTGGTAAAGAATCCACCTGCAATGCAGAAGACCCCAGTTCAATTTCTGGATTGGGAAATTCCGCTGGAGAAGGGATAGGCTACCCACTGCGGTATTCTTGGGCTTCCCTTGTGACTCAGATGGTAAAGAATCCACCTGCAATGCAGGAGATCTGGGTTTGATCCCTGGGTTATAAAGAACCTCTGGAAAAGGTAAAGGCTACCCACTCCAGTATTCTGGCCTAGAGAATTCCATGGACTGTATATATCATGGGGTCACAAAGAGTTGGACACAGCTGAGCAAATTTCACTTTCACTTCAGTGGTAAAAATCACCCTGCCAATGCAGGAGACATGAGATGTGGGGGGTCCAATCCATGGGCAGGGAAGATCCCCTGCAGGAGGGCACTCCAGTGCTCTTGCCTAGAGAATCCCATGGACAGAGGAGCCTGGCAGGCTACAGTCCATAGGGTCGCACAGAGTTGGACACGACTGAAGTGAATTAGCTCACACACATATGCTCATTGTAGCATGTCAGGGAGCTAAATGACATATCCATAGGCACAATGACAGTTCCAAGGCCAGTCATAGAGGTCACAGTCAACTCAATGGACACGAGTTTGAGCAAACTCCAGGAGTTAGTGAAGGACAGGGAAGCCTGGCTTGCTGCAGTCTGTGGGGTCCCAAAGAGTTGGTCATGACTGAGTGACTGAACAACAACATTTGATAAAGATATATTGATAATATATATAGAACACTTACAACTTGATGAGAAAGACAAAAGTCCCAATTAAAGATTTGGCAAAACATTTGTGCAGACATTTCAGTAAGTAAGAAATTTAAATGGCCTGTACATACATGTGCTGTGATGTGTGCTAAGTCACTTCAATTATGTTCGACTCTTTGCAACTCTATGGACTATAGGCCACCAGGCTCCTCTGTCCATGGGATTCTCCAGTGAAGAATACTGGAGTGGTTTATCATGCCCTCCTCCAGGGTATCTTCCTGACCCAGGAACTGAACACAAGTCTGTTACCTGCATTGGCAAGTGGGTTCTTTACCACTAGTGCCACCTGGGTAGCCTAATATGTACATGAGAAGATGCTAAATATCAGTCATTAGGAAAATGAAAATTAAAACTACAAAGAGGTTCCACTTTAAACCCAGTAGAATGGATATAATAAAAAAGATAGACAATAACAAGTGTTGACAATGATAAGGAGAAATGGAAGCACTCATACATTGCTGGTAGGAATGTAAAAAGATATCAAATTTTGGAAAAGAGATTGTCACTTCCTCAGTTAAACGTGAATTTAACATATGGTTTGTTAACTCCTCTCTTTGTGATTTTTCCAAGATGATGAAAGCATGTTCTCACAAAGATGTGTATGTGAATGTTCATAGTAACATTAATCATAACAGCCCCAAACTGGAAACAATCCAAATGTCCATCAGCTAGTTAATGGATAAACAATACATCCATATAATGGATTACTACTCAGTAGAAGAGAAGATTGCACACTCAATTATGCTGCAACACGCATGAATCTCAAAGAATATGCCAATGAGAGGGGGATGACCCCTGAATAAATGACAAAAACAATCTCTGAGATTGTCTTCTATAAACACCTACTCAACCCAAGATTAACTGATGTCAACTCAGAAAGTATCAGTAGGAATTTTCTGCTCTTTATATCTCCTGCATTATTTTCATATATCCCTTTTGTATTAATATTAATCATTCAAAAAGTATGTATTGCCAGAATTTTATGCATGTAGTCATACTATATGCTGTATTTTAAAAATGGGTTTATATAGTCATAAATTTTTATTTTTATTCAAGAACACATCAAAGACATCCTTCTAATAACAATATATACTTACTTGCACTTTTCTATGCTTTTCTTATTTTGATATTTTCATTAATTCATTAACTACTTCTTGGTTGGATGGCATCACTGATTAGATGGACATGAGTTTGAGCAAGCTCGGAAGTTGGTGAAGGACAGGGAAGCCTGGGGTGCTACGGTCCATGGGGTTACAAAGAGTTATGGACTCAGGAACTGAACTGAACTGATAAAATAATAAGCTACTATTTTATAAAAATAACATAAGCAAATTATATTTATATAAATATAAATGTCTTTAATACAGAAAAGCTGCTGTCCTCACCTCTTTTCCTCACTCAGGCTTTAATAAACTCCCCAATAAAAATAAATATGGGTATTTTTAAATCTGTTTCTCTGAGAAACCAGTTTGCAACAAGGACATATCTCCAGTATTTCTCTTTACTGTCTCTTGCATATAGAAAGTTTCCTTCCCTGCATTATTTTCACGAGCAATTAAATAAACTTCCTTTTATCTTATCCTAAAAACAAATAAATGAAGCTCAGCAAAGCAGTTATTATACATATGTCTAATTCTTCTATTTTAGTTTAATTAGTTTTTTCTCTCACCATTAACCAAATGGCTCCTCTCAAGGTCACCAATGACATAATAGGTCATCCAATGTCAATCCACAGTCTTCATTTTCTTTGACCTAGTAGTAATGTGTGACATCATTGATCAATATTTCTTCCTTGAAAGACTGTATTTATTCTTGTTTGGGGGCCTACATTCAAGGAGTTCTCTCCTAACTTTCTGGGCACTTATTTTCAGATTGCTTTCACAATTCTTTATAATGTTCTCTACTTCTAAATGTTTGAGTGCTCAGGGCTCAGTCTTGCACTTCTTTTATATTTATATCATTCCCTTGGTGAACATCCAATTCCATGATGAAGTAACTTTCACAATAATAAAAAGAAAACTTTCCTAATTTAAATCTCCAGCAGGAATTTCCTTAGAATTTTTGTTACTGCTATTCATTAATATATAGATTTGGCTGTTTTTCATAATTAGGTGGTGGTCATATCATCTACAAAAAAATGGCAACTTTTCTTTTTCTTTCAGTGTTTACAGTGATTATTTTTCCCTCAGGATCCCATGGATGGAGGAGCCTGGTGGGCTGCAGTCCATGGGGCTGCTAAGAGTCAAACACGACTGAGCGACTTCTCTTTCACTTTTCACTTTCATGCATTGGAGAAGGAAATGGCAACCCACTCCAGTGTTCTTGCCTGGAGAATCCCAGGGATGGGGGAGCCTGGTGGGCTGCTGTCTATGGGGTCGCACAGAGTCGGACATGACTGAAGCGACTTAGCAGCAGGATACTTACCAAAACCACAAGTGATATACTGAATGGTTATGGTGATAGAAAATATCCTTCTCTTGTTCCAGATTTTAAAGGGAATATATCAAAAAATTTTCCATTAAATATAAGGAATTATCTTCTATTTAGTATACCATAACAATAACAGGGCTTCCCACGTGGCTCAGTGGTAAAGAATCTGCCTGCCAAGCAGGAGACATAGTTTTGATCCCTGGATCAGCAAGATCCATGGAGAAGAAAAGGGCAACCCAGTCCAGTATTCTTTCCTGGGAAATTCCATGGATAGAGGAGCCCAGTGGGCTATAGTCCAAGGGGTCGCAAAGAGATGGACATGACTTTATGACTAAACAGTAGCATCAGAAGTGATATCATAAAGAAAGAACAAAAAGAAATTAAATAAGTTATTGGAACAGTATGTATCAGATGGCATACAAAAAATTAAAATATAAGAGACCAGCTGGACAAGGTCATAGTGGGTTGTGAAGAACTGGCTATATACCTGATAGATGGGCTTCCCTGGCAGCTCAGAGGTAAAAAGTCTGCCTGCAATGTGGGAGATGTGGGTTAGATTGCTGGGTTGGGAAGTTCCCCTGGAAAAGGACATGGCAACTCACTCCAGTACTCTTGCCTGAAAAACTCTATGGACAGAGGAGCCAGGTGGGCTGCAGTACATGTGGTTGCCAGAGCTGGACGTGACAGCAACCAAACTGCCACCATACCTGATAGATCATATAACTAATGAGACTTGCTGATAACTGCATGCTGTTAGAAAACAGGGAAGACAAAGATAACTTGACAGTGTTTTGTCTTCGGAACTGAAGGGTGATGAAACTGCCGTTTACTATCATAAGGACTATAGATTGACTATGTTAGTGATGGAAGGTATTAGGAGCATGGTGTTAAACTTGGTATATTTGAGACGTTAAGTATTTAGCCTTGTGGAAATGATGAGTAAGAAGCTGGATACTGCCTCTTGGAATATTGCCCCATCTGTTCCTTGGACTGGTCTGAAGAGTGAGGGGTTAGAGGTAGAACTTGATAGAAGAATTTTTTACAAGAAAATTCAACCTTATAAAAGAGGAGAAAAGAAGGCAAGCTAACACCATCGGAAAGCAAAACAAACCCATAAGAAAGAATGTGTGATAATGGCACAAGAAAAGGTAAAAACCTGAATGAAACAAAACAGTGTTAGAGACAGAAAGGGTAACAAGCATATGAAGAGCCATATTCATTAGCAATTAATGACATGAAAGTTATCACTTTGTACCTGTTAAACTGGAAACAATAGAAATATAGACAATGCTGGGTGTTGGCACGAGTAGAGCAGACATATACAACTTTTATACATTGATACTGAGCATGAAACTGCTATGGTCATTATTTAGAGCTATTTGATTCAATTCAGTCAAATTAAATATATATATATATATATATATATATATATATATATATATATATATGTATATATACACACACACCTTTGTTTTTGTCCCAGGGAGAGTCTCAAACATTCCCGAGCAAGGATGTGGAGCGCTGTAGGCAAGCTTTGCATTTATCAGTGGGGTGGCACAGGGGAGGAACACAGTCATGTCATCTTGAACCTGCACATCTCCACCTGGGCAATGTTCACAGTCTAAACCACAGCCTGATACAAGCCTTGACAGAATGCCTTTTCATCTTTCCCAGAACACAGAGAAATAAATAGTACTGCAAACAGTTACAAGTGTCTTGGGTGTGCCAGAGAGGTACCCTATTTTGCAGAAGTCTGGGCTTCCCAGGTGATTCAGTGGTAAACAACCCACCTGCCAATGCAGGAGACACAGGATATCTGGGTTTGATTCCTGGGTGGGGAAAATCTCCTGGAGTTGGAAACAGCAACCCATTCCAACATTCTTGCTTGGAAAATTTCATGGACCAAGGAGCCTGGTGGGCTACAGTCCATGGGGTGGCAAAGAGTCGGATACGATTCAGCAACTGAGTACATACACACACACACACACACACACACACACACACACACACACACACATGCACACAGTTTCTTTTGCATTTCTCTGGTTTTAGTGAGGCTTTCTAGTAAGGAATGCATCTTGTCACTGCTCTTAAGTGTATCTGCAAGCTAAAAGAATCATCTAGCTATAATGTAGAATTTGATACCCATGACAGAATTATCCATGGCTTATGTCACTTAGGATCCTGCCTCTTCACTCCAGTGACATCAGTCCAGTTGAGTTCAGTTCAGTCACTCAGTCATGTCCACTGAGCATCAATTCTTCAGCACTCAGTTTTCTTCACACTCTGACTCTTACATCCAAACATGACTACTGGAAAAACCAAGATGCATTATTTTTGAGGGGCTCCAAAATCACTGCAGATGGTGACTGCAGCCATGAAATTAAAAGATGTTTACTCCTTGGAAGGAAAGTTATGACCAACCTAGATAGCATATTCAAAAGCAGAGACATTACTTTGACAACAAAGGTCTGTCCAGTCAAGGCTATGGTTTTTCCAGTAGTCATGTATGGATGTGAGAGTTGGACTGTGAAGAAAGCTGAGTGTCGAAGAATTGGGGCTTTCAAACTGTGGTGTTGGAGAAGACTCTTGAGAGTCCCTCGGACTCAAGGAGATCCAACCAGTCCATTCTAAAGGAAATCAGCCCTGGGTGTTCTTGGGAAGGAATGATGCTAAAGCTGAAACTCCAGTACTTGGGCCACCTCATGCGAAGAGTTGACTCATTGGAAAAGACTCTGATGCTGGGAGGGATTGGGGGCAGGAGGAGAAGGGGACGACAGAGGATGAGATGGCTGGATGGCATCACAGACTCAATGGACGTGAGTCTGAGTGAACTCTGGGAGTTGGTGATGGACAGAGATGGCATGCTGCAATTCATGAAGTCACAAAGAGTCGGACACGACTGAGCAAACTGAACTGAACTGAACTGACTAGATGGATCTTTGTTGGTAAAGTAATGTCTCTGCTTTTGAATATGCTATTGAGGTTGGTCATAACTTTCCTTCCAAGGAGTAAGCATCTTTTAATTTCATGGCTGCAATCACCATCTGCAGTGATTTTGGAGTCCCCCAAAATAAAGTCTGACACTGTTTCCACTGTTTCCCCATCTATTACCATGAAGTGATGGGATCAGATGCCATGATCTTAGTTTTATGGGCTGCAAATAACTGATTCTGTTCATGCTGCCGTGTGTATTTGGGCTTACTGTTAGTCTCCTTACTGGACATATCCATTGCTGACTTGCAGGTCTTCCAAATGGCTGCAGTTTTACTCTAATACCTGTTTCATTGATAGGACAGATTAAAAATGGTGGACAAATGAGAAAAGTAACACAAAGCAATTAAAAGGAGCATGGTAGGATATACACAGCATAACATGGATAGATTTTTAAATGTAGAGTTTTGGGTAAAAATTGCAAAAACAGAATGACATGAATGCAGAATAACATTTTGTGAACTAATAAACACACAAATGGGAGTAAAAAAAAAAGTAAAGATAGGCACTAGTGATTAAATAAGAGAGAAGCCAGGCATGGATTCTGATGATAGTGTGCTAGCTTTGGAATTTAATTAACTCTATTCTCTGCGGAGAAGGAAATGGCAACCCACTCCAGTATTCTTGCCTAGAGAATCCTGTAGACAGAGGAGCCTGGTGGGCTGCTGTCCATAGGGTTGCACAGAATCGGACATGACTGGAGCGACTTAGCAGCAGCAGCAGCATACTCTGCATATGAAATTTACAAATCAAAATGAAGTATGAACAACAACAACAAAAGCTGAACAATTGCTGTCCCTAAGGTCAGGACCTAGAGCCTGAATAAACACCCTTATGAGACAGAAAGTCTTTTATGCTGCTTTCTTTAGGGAAAATAAAATCAACTTACAGTGTCATACTCAATAGCCAAGATTTTGTGTCTCACTTATCCGCAAACCAAACATCCAAGTTTCAAGAATTTAGATTTCTGCTTTACAGGTTGAGCTACCCTGTAGGTAAATAAACATTTCATTTCACTAAAGGGGTGTCAGTGTCAATTATTTTTAGAGGATAAGTTTCTTTTTTCATTTACAATCTTGAAATACAATACATAACCTGTTCCCATCTTCCTTCACTGCTGGGTTATTTACCTAAAAGCCTTAATAACAGAGGCTACACAAAGGGATTCTAATGTGATTAACCCTTCTAAAGATAGCTATTCTTGGTTTAGTCCAGCCTGAATTTCTGCCTTGGATTATGCTGTATATTAGTTTGCACCTAACTGTGAAAGGAAGTTTTAAAACAATACCTATTTAATCCATGTAAGCGGAACCGAGTGAGAGCACAACCACCTACACATTTGAGGATCAGGAAAGATCCCCTTGGAGAAGGCAATGGCACCCCACTCCAGTACTCTTGCCTGGAAAATCCCATGGACGGAGGAGCCTGGTAGGCTGCAGTCCACGGGGTTGTTAAGAGTCAAACACGACTGAGCGACTTCCCTTTCGCTTTTCACTTTCATGCATTGGAGAAGGAAATGGCAACCCACTCCAGTG
The DNA here is from genome assembly GCF_023091745.1 of Budorcas taxicolor. Taxonomy (NCBI): domain Eukaryota; kingdom Metazoa; phylum Chordata; class Mammalia; order Artiodactyla; family Bovidae; genus Budorcas; species Budorcas taxicolor. Next base: position 64,653,543 of record NC_068921.1, on the reverse strand, counting down.
TTCTTGCCTGGAGAATCCCAGGGATGGGGAGCCTGATGGGCCTCCGTCTATGGGGTCGCACAGAGTTGGACACAACTGAAGTGACTTAGCAGCAGCAGCAAAGATCCCCTTTGGAGAAGGAAATGGCAACCCACTCCAGTACTCTTGCCTGGAGAATCCCATGGATGCAGGAGCCTGGTAGGCTGCAGTCCATGGGGTTGCTAAGGGTCGGACACGACTGAGCGACTTCACTTTCACTTTTCACTTTCCTGCATTGGAGAAGGAAATGGCAACCCACTCCAGTGTTCTTGCCTGGAGAATCCCAGGGACTGGGAAACCTGGTGGGCTGCCATGTATGGGGTTGCACAGAGTCGGACATGACTGAAGAGACTTAGCAGCAGCAGCAGCAGCAGCAAACATCCCCTTTATTCACCTAGGGGAAGACTGACCTAAATAGACTGTAAGCAACTTAAAGCAATAGAAGTGCTGTATTTTAGTGCAGAAGATAAAATACTTTGTTAAAGTCTGAGGCTGGCATTTGCAACTTGTTTGGATTGGTTTTAATTTGAGGAAGTTGATCTAAGCTCTCAGGATTTTCGTTTCCTCAGCTTTGAGAGAAGTATAATGACATATAAATCACAGGGCTGTTTTAAGCCACAATTAAGAAAATATATGTTAAAGATATTTTTCATAATTTGGAATAATTTTTGCATAGATTGATCACATGTATATATAATATAGAAAGATACCTATTATATGTTGTGTGTGCACAGTATAGCAATGAATTAAAAATAAGCACTTTGAAAGACAGTGGCATTTTTTAAAAATAAAACCAAATTATGATGTATGTTAAATAAGGACAAATGTGCAAAACACTGGACCAATAGCATTTTGCCTCAAGACAGTTTGAAAATATGTATGGGCAAATTAGGTAGGAATTGATTTTTCTATCGTGTTAAATTTGTGGTAAGTCTGTTGAATTTAATCATGCATAGCATCTTTCATACGATCTCAAAGGACAGAGGATGTGTGGGATAAAATGTCATGGTTCCTTTCAGCATAAATAAGCAAGGCTATTTTTAAAAAGCATGTCAGATCACTGAATTGTCCCATAAAATGCAAACAATACTGAATCTGGTCACTTTGTCAAAACTGTTCTCCTAGATGAAAAGCAGGCACTCATTGAATGTGTCTCTAATGGAAGCAAAGAGATCCTCATCCCTTGCCCACCTGCTGTACACTTCTCTCTTACTCTTTTTTTTTCATTTAACCTATTTTTCCTCTAATTGATTCATAGAAAACAAAACTAAAATCCTGCCCACCCATCATCTAAGCAGATCAGTAAAATAATCCAGTATATATGCCATATAAAACCCAAGCTTTTTGTAGAGAAAGGGGTGTATGTGTATGGGGTGCACACACACACACATGTACATACTTGGGCTAAGTTCAAAACACATCTTTTCCTTTTCAGATCTCACCTGCACCACTTTAGACATTTCTGGCCCATACCCAAGGTCAGAAATGACAATAATATGTGAGGGCAGAAGCATAAACAAAGAAAAACAATTTGGAATTTGGTAGGCAAGGGAGTCAGATTCCAAATGAGGAAGAGCAAATGACTTAACAAAAGCATTACAAGGTCACAGGGAGAGATTATAGTTTGAAAGCATATTAAATAAAAGGGAGCCCTACCACTTATGCAAAACTGATGAGAAATTCCAAATCAGAAAACTCAAAATTAAAGAGTATTCATTTAACACGTGTTTGAACTATGATTTTTTAATATTTAGATTTTGCCTTTTTCTTTATTTCCATGCTGTGATACCATAGCAATTAGTATATTAGAAACTTTAATAATTCCATGAATTAAAGTCTCACTTAGAAATACTCCAGATTAGGTGTGTCATTCTTCAGAGGGATAAGAGCAGTGGAATGATATCAGCTGACATACCTGCTTGTCTCCTGGAGTGTTTTATGTTGCCTATGGAAGGAGAGAGATTTGATGGGATTGTGTACATGAGATATTTTCAGTGACTTTGGATCAAAATACATCTCCTGGTGAAAACATACAACACAGCTATGGGAAAGATATCTCTTCATCACTCCACAGAGTCTAGTTCTCGTGCTCTGAATGCTAAGCTCTGTGAATCTCCAGATATGGAATGGTTATCCAAGACACCAGTATTCTCATAAGGTGTACTTCCGTGACAGAAGTACAGCTTCTCTAAGGAGATACGCTGCCTGCAAATGTGCAGAAGGGGAAACTCATACAGATAGGAGTCTGGGTTAGGAGAAAATGTGAACATATCTTTGAGAACTCCAGGATTAATTTCAAGTGAATGGATTAAACTTCATATGCGTGATGAGCTTGGCAGGCATTGGGCTGGAGATATATTAGCTGTGTTTCCAATTACTCAGCTGACAAAGAGCATTTTATTAGTAATTTTATGTGTTTGTAAGTGTTGTATTGGTACATATTTATTACAATAAACTCAATTTTGTTCTTTCACCAAAAGATAATTTTTCTAGTATTAATTAGAACACAGTATGGTAAAAGAACAAAGCAATTCATAACTCAATGAAAGGTATAAAATTGCAAATTCTAGTCCCATTTACTATAATAACAAGATTTTTTATGTCTTATAATATATAGAGGATGCTGGTATATATGGAAAATTCCTTTATTAATGAGCATTTGCTTCTGTAGCAAATGTCCTCAATGCAATACTGTTCTGTGCATGTCCTGCTAACCATCCTAATACCTGCTGATCACACCACACTCCATAGCCAGTGTTGTTCCCAAATTCTCTTGTTTTGATTGGAAGGCTTCTAATTGGATTTTCCTCATACATTTTTCATTTCCCCAATACATGACTTATCTCCCTACTACATGCCATTAGTCACTTCAATTGTTCGTCAGCACGTTGCCTTCAGTTCCACTCACCATGTTTACTCAGATCTCAGCTGTTTGTCTGATGATCCTTTCCATTTTTATATTCTCTTTTAAAGTCATGTTAGATTTAATTTATTAACAGTTCATCTCAGCACTTTCAAGTTAGTATACTGCAAGAATTTGGGGTAAAAACTATCATATGGTTATGGAGGTAACTATGTGCTTCTCTCACCATCAGTTCAGTTCAGTTCAGTCGCTCAGTCGTGTTTGACTCTGCAACCCCATGAACTGCAGCATGCCAGACCTACCTGTCCATCACCAACTCCTGGAGTTCACCCAAACCCACGTCCATCAAGTCGGTGATGCCATCCAGCCATCTCGTCCTCTGTCGTCCCCTTCTCCTCCTGCCCCCAATCCCTCCCAGCATCAGAGTCTTTTCCAATGAGTCAACTCTTTGCATGAGGTGGCCAAAGTACTGGAGTTTCAGCTTTAGCATCATTCCTTCCAAAGAACACCCAGGACTGATTTCCTTTAGAATGGACTGGTTGGATCTCCTTGCAGTCCATGGGACTCTGAAGAGTCTTCTCCAACACCACAGTTCGAAAGCATCAATACTTCGGCTCTCAGCTTTCTTCACAGTCCAACTCTCACATCCATACATGACTACTGGAAAAACCGTAGCCTGGACTAGACGGACCCTTGTTGGCAAAGTAATGTCTCTGCTTTTGGTCATAACTTTCCTTCCAAGCAGTAAGTGTCTTTTAATTTCATGGCTGCAATCACCATCTGCAGTGATTTTGGAGCCCCCCAAAATCAAGTCTGACACTGTTTCCACTGTTTCCCCATCTATTTCCCATGAAGTGATGGGACCAGATGCCATGATCTTCATTTTCTGAATGTTGAGTTTGAAGCCAACTTTTCCACTCTCCTCTTTCACTTTCATCAAGAGGCTCTTTAGTTCCTCTTCACTTTCTGCCGTAAAGGTGGTGTCATCTGCATATCTGAGGTTATTGATATTTCTCCCGGCAATCTTGATTCCAGCTTGTGCTTCTTCCAGCCCAGCATTTCTCATGATGTATTCTGCATAGAAGTTACATAAGCAGGGTGACAATATACAGCCTTGACATACTCCTTTTCCTATTTGGAACCAGTCTGTTGTTCCATGTCCAGTTCTAACTGTTGCTTCCTGACCTGCATATAGGTTTCTCAAGAGGCAGGTCATGTGGTCTGGTATTCCCATCTCTTTCAGAATTTTCCACACTATAGCCACACCATAGAGAATCCTTAAGTGCAGACAGGATATGCTACTGCAGCTTCAGTCTAGGTTGAATTGTATTTCACCTCCCTGTTTCTGGTTCTAGATCCTAGGCCAGCACTGTTTTCTGCATCCTATGATTATGCAAATGAGAGGGGTTAGTTTCTGGTATCAGTATTTCACTAATCACCATGAAGTATCAATGCAGACTTAGAAATTCCTGCTCAAATCAGGATGAAAGGGTATACGTAATCTGAAATAAGTGAAGTCTCTACCTTCATTTCTATATATGCAATTCACTAAGTTGATTCTTACCTATTAAATTATCCCTGAGATGACCTCATAGTTTTCTCTAATATCTTCAATCCCTTTCTTCAAATTCTTGTTTTGTCCATTTTCATCGCTAATTATGAATCACCTGTTCTTTGCGTTATCCAAGAGCTTATTCCCTATCAGTTTTATTCTGATTGTATTGGACTTATAGAGGTGTCTCTTCCAGAAAATATAATTCATTTGAATTAAAGGAATAGAATGATACCAAATCTGCAGATGAAATATTTTTAAGCATGTGATCTCATAATGTACTGTCCATATAAAAGTGCTTATATAGAGAGACACTGTGTGTGGAGAACCATAGGGAGTGATGAAGGAGTAATGTGGAAGTTGTGGAAAGTAAGAAACTATGAATGCAGGGAGATACTCCTATTTCTGTGCTCTGATCTCTAAAGATTATTTTAAGAGTAGTTGAAACTTAGATGTATGTAGATAGAGAAAAGGAAGAACTAGACAGACATTAACTTTTTCTTTGGTGTTCTTCAATTATATTTTATTCAGATTTTCTGAAAAAATTTGAGTAACAGTATATTACATATTCAAAATTGAATGCTATAGAGATAAACAATATAGTTAGTACAGTTCCTGAGTGCTTAGATTTTCAACAGACATAATTTTGTTTGTTTCCAAATTCACTTCAAAAACTATTCAGAAAAATCTTGAATATTTAATATTACATGATAAATTATTCCTGCATAGTGAGACTGTCTGCATTATGTGTTTGTTGCCTTTTATTCTTATAGCTGTGTTGGATCAGATTCAAGTGTTCAGTTACAAAGATTAAACTGGAAAATTTAATTTTTAATTTACAAGGCTATAGCCAAATATTTACATTGGTTTGGCTTCTAGGTTTTCTTTTTACAAGATCTGATACATTTAGATTACTGATTTTTAAGACATTGGGCACAAGCATCTATTTTGATAAACTCTATTATGAAGTTTTAATTATTTTCCTGACAGGATAATCTTAGACATTATATGTTCTAATATATCTAGTCACTTAGAGATTTTATGTGGATGCAAATATTAATTTTAAAACATGAACACAAAAATACAGTTTTATTTACATATGTTGCTGATCTCATAATATTAACATTATAATACAAAAAAATTGTTGAGTAAATCAAAAGGCAAAAATATGAAAATGTGGAAATTAATCTTTTACTATTGACTTTATCAAAGTATAACTTATAAATAATCATTAAACTGCAAATAATAAATCATTATGTTATAAATATTACAGATAAACATTGCTTTTCCATTTTCTCTTGGGCTTAATATATTGACTTTAATTTCTGTAAACTGATGTTTTAACATCTATAAAACAGTCACCAAATCTTCCCAAGTAAACCTGTGAACACCCCCAAATATCTGGAGACATTAGACAGTCCCAGACCATATGATCTAACAGTCTCAGTGAACATGATTTTGCAGGGGTGCCACTTTCAAACACAACTAGCCAAACTTAAACCCACTTACTCTGCCTCATCCTACAGTAAAAGTACTTGCTTATAGTTCCGTTCTTTCTACCTTCTGACCAACCAGGGTGCTTCCAAGTGGTTTCATGTGGAATGCCATGCTCTCCCTAGGAACTGTGAGAATAATAACACTATAAAACTTTTCATTTTTTCTCTTTTGATCTGCATCTGGCTTCAACACATCTCACTCAAAGGAATACGGTTCAAACATTTTAACTATTCTAACTACAGGATATATTATTTTGGGAAGATATGTGTTTAACTGGTCACATGAGGAATAAAATTAAATGAATGATATGTAGAATGATAACATTTTCTGAAAAGATATTTGTTGTGAGAATGTGTAATTTCCTCTGTTCTGTCTCGTCACAACAAAAATTTGAAGTGATGAATGTTAGAGCTCTCGGACAGACCGTCACAGCTCTCAGACAGATCAGTGTTACAGATCAGTTTTATTTAGAAAATAAAAGAAAATACATCCTCGAGGTGTGAGGGCATGCTGACCCAAAAGACATGAAGAGAAAAAAGAGAGAGAGAGAGCCCTAGCCCTCTGGCTTCTCTTTTTATATGTTTTTTTCTCCTCCCCTTGGGCCTGCCCTGTGTAAATGGGCTAGCCAGGCATACTGTCTATTCTCCCTGAGGTCCTCACGCTGGTCCTTGGACCTTCCTTTGTTCTATCTTCGCAGGTTTTTCCCTTCCTTGTCTTTTAGCCGCTGCCATTTTGGACTTCTTTTTCCTATTCTAACTACCTAACATACTGAAACTGCTTGCCCTTTCTTTGGACTAAATTAGGAGAATCTAGTAAAAACAAGTGGTGATCAAAGTGATTTTTTGTTTTTTTTTTAATTGCCAATGACCTCGTGTGTACTACCCCCTGGGGATGTACAAGGCATAGTAAAAGGAAGGAAAGTAATTTGCTTGTAATAACTTATGAGATTTATTTCTCCACACTTTGAACAATGAGAATGAATTGTACTTGTGACATTTCAGAAAGGGACAGGTTAAAAGGGAGAGGTGCACTGAAATAAATCACAGAGCATTTCAGGGATCAGTGCCATTAATTTAATCAAATTGACTTAAGATTCTTCCTCTGTCTCCACTTGTATAACTGTGCTGATCTTCATATTATAATACATTTGCCAATATTAAATTATTGAAAACAAAAATAGTTAAAGTGATAAAGTTACATCTGTTATTGCAATTCAGGTTAGAGAACTGTGAAAGCCAACCATATTATATTGGATAATAGTGGTACACAATGTACTGTCCAGAATACTTTTTAAGGATCAAAATGGGAGTGGATGGAATGAATATTCTGCAATTTCTAATTAACTGACAACTTTGCATAAGAGTTTAAAAATAATTCAGTGTGAATATTACATAAGTTTCTTCTTGCATCTTAAATTATTGAGCTGCTAGGGAACAGCTAAGGGTTAAAAGTTATATTAAAGGACTACCTATCATTTTATTTTCTTTTGTGTACATAGTCTCCTCTGATCTGAGATTGCAATTTCTCTGGTTTTAGTTACCTGAGATTAGAAATTAATAAATGGAAAATTACAGAAATAGACAATTCATAAGTTTTAAAAGGAATACTTTTCTGAGTAGTGTGATGAAATCTCACACAATCCCATTTGTCATGGTTTGATGATCCAGGAGCACCTGAAGCAGATGATTCTCCTTTGGACATATTGTTAGAAGATTAAAATTAACACTGCATCACAATGCCTACTTTATCCACTTCACTTTGTCTTATTGTGCAGGCATTCTATCACATCACATTATTACAAGAAGAGTGAGTAGAATACAGTAAGATATTTTGAGGGAGAAAACACATTCACATAACTTTATTACAGTATACTGCTATTAATGTTCAACTTTATCATTAGTCTCTGATGTTAATCTCTTTAATATTTCCAATTTATGAATCAGACTTAATCATGCATACGTATGAATAGGAAAAAAGCATAGTATATCTGGGGTCAGTACTATTCACAGTTTTAGCCATCCACTAGGGGTTTGGAAAGTATTCTCTGATGAGAAAGTGGGACTATTGTACCATATTTTTGGTGTCATATCCAAGAAATCTTTACCTAACCCAAGGTCACAAAACATTTGCATTTTTCAAGAAGTTGTATGTTATTACATTGAGATTTATGATCCATTTCGAGTTAATTTTAATATCATGCAAAATAAAAAGCTTTATTTATATTTAATGTATATTTTTAATTGTGTGAAAACAATTTGCTGAAAAACAACCTTCTCTGCATTGAATTTTCTCTGCACCTTTCTCAGAAATGAATTGCTCTTTTATGTGTGGGTGTATTTTGGAATTTTATTCTGTTTCATTTATTTATATGCTATCACTGTTACCGATACTAGGCTATCTTGAAAACTATGGATTTATAGTGAGTTTCAACTTTTTTCAAATTGTTCAACTTGTCTAGTTCTTTTGCCTTTTCATAAATTGTAGAATCAATTTGTTAATTTCTGCCAAAATCTTAATGTGATTTTGATTTGTGTTGCATTGGCTTTACATACCATGTTTGAGAGAATTTACATCTTTTGCACTGATACTTCTGATCCATATATGATATACTTTTTTATTACTCAATGTCTTCTTTGTTTTCTTTGACCAAAGTTTTTCAATTTTCAGCATACAGTTCTGGCACATGTTTTATTGATGTTTACCTAATATTCCATGTTTCTTGATGCTATTGCAAATGGTTTCAATTTTTAGAGTTTAATTTCTGATTATACATTACTGACATATTGGAATATAATAGATTTTCATATATTGACCTGGCACCTTAACATCTTTACTGAATTTAGTCATTAGTTTTAATAAAATTTTTGATGTTCTTAGAAACTCTATATGTAGCCATGTATTGTTTATTTCTCTTTCTTATAATATTGCCCCAGCTTAAGTCTCTTCACATACATGAGCTGATGACCACTCTGATGAAACGGACCTTCTGAAAATTTCCAGAGTTCTCTCTCTATGCAAGTACTTCCTCTTTGACTTGTGGATTATAGTTATCATGATCTCTTTTTAACCCTCAATTCAGGGATACCCCCGACTCTGCCTATGCCACACTTATTCCTAGGCATCAAGCTACAGGCAATCATATGGCTTTCATGCTTCCCATTTCTCAAAGATCACTGTTCTGTGCTGCCTGTAATCAAATGTCCAAGAACTACTATTTATTTTTTCAATTTTTTTGATTTCTTAAGGATGGATGATAAACATGACACCTGCTCCACTATCATGGGCAGAAGCAGAATTTTCCAACTTGATGCTGAAAATGACCAATCAACTGAAAAATGATGATAACAAAAAATTATGTACCATCATATTTCCAACCCCAAAGAAAGGCAATGCCAAAGAATGCTCAAACTACCACACAGTTGCACTTATTTCACATGCTAGTAAAGTAGTGCTCAAAATTCTCCAAGCCAGGCTTCAGCAATACATGAACCATGAACTTCAAGATTTTCAAGCTGGTTTTAAAAAAAGGCAAAGGAACCAGAAATCAAATTGCCAACATCCGCTGGATCATCGAAAAAGCAAGAGAGTTCCAGAAAAACGTCTATTTCTGCTTTATTGACTATGCCAAAGCCTTTGACTGTGTGGATCATAATAAACTGTGGAAAATTCTGAAAGAGATGGGAATGCCAGACCACTTGACGTGCCTCTTGAAAAACCTGTATGCAGGTCAGGAAGCAACAGTTAGAACTGGACATGGAACAACAGACTGGTTCCAAATAGGAAAAGGAGTATGTCAAGGCTGTATATTGTCACCCTGCTTATTTAACTTACATGCAGAGCACATCATGAGACACACTGGGCTGGAGGAAACACAAGGTGGAATCAAGATTGCCAGGAGAAATATCAATAACCTCAGATATGCAGATGACACCACTCTTATGGCAGAAAGTGAAGAACTAAAGAGCCTCTTGATGAAAGTGAAAGAGGAGAGTGAAAAAGTTGGCTTCAAGCTCAACATTCAGAAAACGAAGATCATGGCATCTGGTCTCACCACTTCATGGCAAATAGATGGCTGCTGCTGCTAAGTCACGTCAGTCGTGTCAGACTCTGTGCGACTCCATAGACAGTAGCCCACCAGGCTCCCCTGTCCCTGGGATTCTCCAGGCAAGAATACTGGAGTGGGTTGCTATTTCCTTCTCCAATGCATGCATGCATGCTAAGTTGCTTCAGTTATGTCCAACTCTGTGCGACCCCATGGAAGTGGAAACAGTGGCTGACTTTAATTTTCGGGCTCCAAAGTCACAGCAGATGGTGATTGCAGCCATGAAATTAAAAGATGCTTACTCCTTGGAAAGAAAGTTATGACCCAACTAGATTGCATATTAAAAAGCAGAGACATTACTTTGTCAACAAGGTCCATCTAGTCAAGGCTATGGTTTTTTCAGTAGTCATGTATGGATGCGAGAGTTGTAATATAAACAAAACTGAGCACTAAAGAATTGATTCTTTTGAACTGTGGTGTTGGAGAAGACTCTTGAGAGTCCCTTAGACAGCAAGGAGATCCAACTAGTCCATCCTAAAGGAGATCAGTCCTGGGTTTTCACTGGAAGGACTGATGTTGAAGCTGAAACTCCAATACTTTGGCCACTTGATGGGAAGAGCTGACTCATTTGAAAGATCTGATGCTGGGAAAGATTGAGGGTAGGAAGGGGATGACAGAGGATGAGATGGTTGAATGGCATCACCAACTCAATGGACATGGTGAACTCTGGGGGTTGGTGATGGACAGGGAGGCCAGGCGTGCTGTGGTTCGTGGGTTTGCAAAGAGTTGGACACGACTGAGTGACTGAAGTGAACTGAACTGATATTTGCTATGTGTCAGAAGCATCAATTTCTGCTAGGTAGAATACATTTAGTACCATATTGAAGGAAAAAAGCGTAACTCAAACCTCTCCTCTATGGGATAGTAGCATGTAGTAGTAGTAGTGTTAATTGCTCAGTCGTGTCCAATTCTTTGCGACCCCATGCGCTGTAGTCCACCAGGCTCCTCTGTCCATGGGATTCTCCAGGCAAGAATACCGGAGTGGATTGCCATTTCTTTCTCCAGAGGATCTTCCCAACCCATTGACAGAACCTGGGTCTTCTGCATTGCAGACAGATTCTTTACCATCTGAGCTACAGGGAAGTCCTGGGAAAGTAGCATAGTGTTGCAGAAATAGAAAGAGGAAAACTGGAAAAATCTGATTTTAATTTGTTGTGTGGGTGTGCTCTGTCGTGTCTGATTCTTTGTGACCCCATGGACTCTAGCTCCCCAGGCTCCTCTGTCCATGGATTTCTCCAGGCAAGAACACTGGAGTGGGTTGCCATTTTCTTCTCCAGGGGATCTTTGCAACCCAGGGATCGAACCCATGTCTCCTACATCTCCTGGACTGCAGGAAGATTCTTTACCTCTTGAGCCATTGGTGCTTCCCAGTTCCTGGAAGGTATACCTCAGCACTAGTAATTTATTTGAAAGTAAATTCCATAGAATTGAGAAAAGGAGTTGCTAGAGATAAACACAGAAGGAAAATAAAAACTAAAATGAAACCTTACAGAGTAACTATCAAAGTCATCCATGTAAGGGATTGAAAGTTGAGGCCTTTATGAATCCACTGCTTCTCCCCATCTGTTGCAAATTGCTTCCCAGGAGTGTGAACTTTGTATTTTGAAGGGATTATTAGTGCTTTCCTTTTAACTTTAGAGAGAAATCTGAGGTGTGAAAGTGAAGAGACACTGCGGAAGGCACTTGAGCTCGGGTGTGGGTCAAAGTGTTCAAAGTTCTTTACCACAGTTGTACTGAAATTCTAGTGAATTGAGGGGTCATGACATAGGAAATAAAAGGTGTTTGCTACAAATCTAAATCTCACCCACTGTTCCACAAAATCCAGGGGAGACAAAAGGTCAAACAGGAAATAGGCCACTTGAACCTGCTTTTGTCACTGTAGATTAATTACAGTCACCTGACATTGTACTGGGAGACCAAAGGGCAGAGGTGGGCAAAACAATAGAAAGCAGGCTCACTGAACTTCACTAGATGTTCTTCAATGCCATGGAGGGTCAGAGCTACAAGAAGATCAGACATAACTACATTTTCTTCCTGGAACAGAACTGAGGTCAAACACAAAGCAAGAAGCAGAATGCTTCCCTGGTGCACAGTAGTTTATCAAACAAAGACAGTCAGAGCAATATTGAATAATCTGTAACTGGACAAAAATCAAGTTCCCATTCAACATATCTTTTGCATCAATATATGACAAAAGGCAGTGGTGCTAGGAATAAAAGATTTCAAGGAGTAACATTTATGACCAATAATTCCATATGATAGTTACTTTCCATGTTCTAAAGTATACACATATAGTGAATTTCTATTAAAAGGTATTGACTGATGAGCAATGCAGGATATATGTGTGTATATACATATGAGTGTACATATATACACAAGTGGCTATTTAATTATAAAACAAAAATTTCAACATGAAAATTTTAAATGTAATATTATGGGTATTATTATAGGTCTCAAACTTTAAACATTTTAAGAAAAAGAAAATTAATATGCAAGTATAAAACATAGGGATTAGAAATTAGAGAAATAATGAAATGTATATCACAAAACTCTGACATTAAAAACAAAGTAGAGATGGAAAAAAGAACATACAGAAGTGGAAGCAAATAAGTGAAATATTCCATGAACATGTCCCAACTCTTCTGGGACCCCATGGACTATAGTCCACCAGGCCCCTCTATCCATGGTATTTATCAGGCAAGAATTTTGGAGTGAGTTGCCATTTCCTTCTCCAGGGCATCTTCCTGATTCAAGGATCGAACCCACATCTCCTACATTGGCAGGTGGGTTCTTCACCCCTGAGTCACCAGAGAAGTCCACCTGAACATATAGGGGCCTTTTTATTAATTATATGAAGCTTTAGGATGAAAAAGTCACAGTCATAACTTTGAACCAAAAAGTTTAGAATTAAAGTCTGTAAACAGTTTTCAGAAAAAAGGAGAAAATGAATGAAACAAAACATGTAACCATAGTCTTTAGCATGCCAATTTAAGACTGCTGCATGTCAAGTAGTTAAAATTAATTCTATAGTCATTAATAAAGTTAATATGACCAAATAATAGTAATAAGCAACTATTTTAAGTTCTTTCCACGTGCCAAATGAAATTTTGAGGCTGAAGGATCTATCATTTAGCTACACATTATATTCTTCATTATTATTACTATTTTAATCAAATAAGGGGGGATGTATGTCTTCCTTTTGACAAGATCAATGTTTTCGGAAGCGTTCATGAGCATACACATATTATTAAACAGCAAAATTATAAAAGTCATTCATTTGAAGTTTGGGAAAGAGTGATGACAAACTTTGTGATAAGAATCAGTATTTTCATCTGAAGAGCTTTCAAGTTAAACAAAGGTAAGTATCCTTTTAAAAAGACATAATATTTTAATGCTTATGGGTGGGAGATATTTAGCTTGTAGTTAACACGCATTTAGTTCTCTCAGCAACAAAATGAGATATGCATAACACCACTCTCATGCTACTAATATAGGAACTAAGGTACAGAGATTAATTAACCTGCCAATTTCATACAGTTAGCAAATGGCAGCAGTAGATGTAAAATTTTGGTCCCTGAACTATGGTGTGTACACTCATAAAAAGTCCACTGAAATTAATACTTCTCATATAGAATACTATAATACAGTCCAAGAAAAACGTCAAAATACACATATGCAAGTCAAGTTCATAAATTAGCCAATCCAAGTACAGATAATTTGTCTACCACGAGAGGAAGCTATTGTTTTTGGCTTCTAATTTTGAGAGGTATGGCCTATTTTTAAAGTGAATTTTTATCATTATTCATAGCAAAACACATTGAGTTATTTCTACTTTCCAAATAATGTCTGTGCTTAGCAGCAATTAATTTTTTAATGCTATTAACAACTATGAAATATCTTGAGCCTCAAACCTTTTCTGAGTGTAGCTGATTCTCTGGTTTCCCAAGTGTTTGCTCTTCTTTCGGAATGAAGGTGTATTCAGATCATTAACCATCTGTAACCACACTAACTTATTACTAATATATTACTAATTGCATAGCAATATGTAGTGCATCTGAATTAACACTTTTTCACTTCTCTTTATAATTCATTACTATAAATTAATTCTTCATCAAGAAGAAAATTTTAAAAAACTCAATAGGAGATGACTGTTTAAATCCAAAAACATTTTCCAAAATGAAATCAGTTCTCTCTTTCCTGAAGTTTTTAATCCAGAAAGGGCAGGTAATTTTGATGTGTTTAAAACAATATGTGCTGCTGAGGTGCCGGGAGCCAGCGTGAGGAACTCCGCCCATGGCAAAGGTCATGAAGAAGAGGCTTGGCATACGCAAAGGCGTGATCAAGCCTCAGGAAACCCCCTGTTCCCGAGCATCTAACCCCAAAACCAGAGTCTGTTTTATGCTCTCACCTACACCTCTGACTTTACAGGGGGCTCTCCCCCATAACCGTTTCTCTTGGAGAAGGAATAAACGCGCAGCTCCAAGGCAATAAAAATTCTTGGGCGTGACAAGAGTGTTTCAGCTTACGGACTCCTCTGAAGGTTATCTAGCCCACCTGTATAGGTTCGTCCGGCCACATGTGATTGTTTACAGCCTCCCAATCTGAGAGGCACGAGATGTTTTAGACTTACTAAAGACAAATTCTTTTGGGGAGTTAGAAATTATTAGTATAATGGGTTGGTTAGGAATTATATTGGTGAAGGGTTTTTCATTTGTTGTGTCAATAGTTGCTGCTAATTCCCTGCCCTGGGTGGGACAGGGATGTCTCAGGTCAAACCTCTTTGCTGACAGACTAGCTTGTGTGATAGGATTATCCATACTGCTGCCACTATGCACATGATTGTTTACTACCTCTCAACCATAAACAGCAGAGAGTTTTGGAGTATTTTGAGAGTCTTAATTAGCATAGGGCTTTTTCTTCTTGTTGAGTCAATGATTGCCGCCAGGCCTCCATATCCTCAGGCACCTGAGAATATATTAATCAATGTATTTGGAATATAGAAAAGGAAATATAGTAGTTTTTGATGTTAGCAATACTAGGCTTTTTGAGTTAATGAATTTTCTCTTTTGTGCTTTGTTATAAATCACTGTGTCCTTGCTATGTAAAAATGTAACTTTATCATATCTTAAGACTAAATAGATCTTAAGGGGAGCATTGGTGAAAGGATTTTCATTTGTTGGGCTGATGTTTGCTGCTAAATCTCCATGTTCCCTACCCTTATAATGAATATAACTAGCATATAGGAAGAAATAAGTATTAACCTTTAAGCATATAGGAGAAATAAGTATTAACCTTTAAGACTAATCATGTTATCCTTGGGTTAAATAAATTCCTTTCTTGATTGTAACTCACTACACCCTCACCCTATAGGAATGTAACTTTATTTGGAGGGTGGTGCCTGGTTTAAGAAAAAACACCCTTGGAGGAAATAATTTTTTTGGTTATCAGAAAGAAAGGATCATAAAATGTCAGCAGGTCTCACTCATGGCCAGAAGATGATGTACCTTTTTTATGCATTTATGTGAAGCACCTGATTTTGATAAAGGTCAGGACTGCTGACTCCCATGTGACTGTATTCATCCCTATGTGTAACAAAAGGTATATAAGCAAACCCCAAAATAAAGAAATCGGATCAGTTTCCGGAAAGACTGATTCCCCCATGTCGCTTCTTTCTTGCTCCCGTTTTTCTGGCTGAATTCCCATCTGGAGCATGGATGCTATTCCACGTAATCCAAGTTATTCAGCCTCTTTTTCTCCACTAATCTTCCTACTACACTATCCGTTTCTAACCTCCAGGACGCCGACTCCGTCCCCACCTTCGAATCACCCTGGATCCACCGGGGCTGGACCCCAGCACTGAGGACTATCAAAACTGAGGTGTTCCTCTTCTCTAATGATTTAGAGAGTTTCTCTTGTAGCTCAGGTGGTAAGGAATCCAACTGCAATGCAGGAAATCCCAGTTTAATTCCTTGGTAGGGAAGATCCACTGGAGAAGGAATGGGCTACCCACTCTAGTATTCTTGGACATTCCTGGCTCAGCTGGTAAAGAATCCATCTACAATGAGAGAGACCTGGGTTCGATCCCTGGATTGGGAAGATTCCTTGGAGAGGGGAAGAGCTACCCAGTTCAGTATCCTTGCGTAAAAGATCTGGTGATCATATAGACAATTTATTTCTTTAATGGTTATTTTAAGACATTTTGTCCATCTAAGTAAGGAGGAATAGCATCAAGGATATAATTTTTGCTTAGTTAAGAGTTCTTAAAAGATGAATTTATCAAACTTTAGATGTTAGAGCTTGACAATTATGCCCATTTCATGTCTTCTCCAAAACTTTCTCTTCTCCTTTTGAAATAATCTAAACAAACTTCCTTGAATTTTTGGAGGTAAGTCAATTCTACTTCTCATTCACTTTTACACAGTTCAAAGTAAGTCTGTTAGCCTGTGAATACAGACTCTCAATTAGTTTATTTTATGGTCCAACTGTACTTTTTCTAGTCCCAGTTCTGTTGCTGACCTAGTCCTAATGTCAAAAATCATAATCTAATTCCAAATACTTGCTCTGGACTGGCTGTTGTCTTATTTCAGACACTAATCAGCACTGGGATTTCTTTGGAAGGAATGACGCTGAAGCTAAAACTCCAGTACTTTGCCCACCTCATGCGAAGAGTTGACTCATTGGAAAAGACTCTGCTGCTGGGAGGGATTGGGGGCAGGAGGAGAAGGGGATGACAGAGGATAAGATGGCTGGATGGCATCACTGACTCGATGGATGTGAGTCTGAGTGAACTCCGGGAGTTGGTGATAGACAGGGAGACCTGGTGTGCTGCGATTCATGGGGTCCCAAAGAGTCGGACACAACTGAGCGACTGAACTGAACTGAACTGAATGCTATATTTTGAAAGGAGCTCAGGCTGCTAGTCTCAGCAGATAGTTTAGTTCTTTCACTAAAACTACTGTCAAAAAAGTTAATAGCTGAACATTTAGATCAAGGTGATTTCTTGAAATGTGATTGCCCAACCCTCCCAGAAAATGGATGAAAAGCTAAAGGTTAAAATTTCTGTTATTTTAAACATCTATTTTAGACTCATGCATCAGCATGGAATGAGAAAAAGCATCTTGTCACATTCAGAACTTGAGAAAGATTTCCCTCTGCATTGAGATTTAACTTCATTTTTTCATGTTGAGTACTGGCAGCTTTCAAACCCACCACTCTCCTAGCTCCTTCTGCCCCACAAAGGGCAAGCTAATAAGAAAGCCTGCACACTTCCTTTGGCACAACCAAGAAGTTAGAGCTGTGTAAATCATGGCCCTATGAGAAGAAATTCTCACTCTGAGCGCACTCAAAAATAAAACCCAATTCCATCACCTCTTTTTGCTTTCACAAGTCATTTTAGACCAATCTGCCTTCTCCAGAAAGTTTTATTAGATGAGTACTACTATAAAACTTTACCTACTTTCATCATACATGTCTGCTATTATCTATCTCAACATCTGAGCCAGATTTTCAGTGGGCTTTCATTTCATCTCTCCATTCTTTCCAATTTAGAAAAAAAGGCATTTTGGTAAGTGATCTGCCATTTCACTCTGATATTTGTCTCAAGGCTCTCCCTCACTGTATGTTTGCTTATAAAACATGAATTGAATATTACTATATCTAATTCAAGGAGATCAGACTTCCCTGGTGGCTCAGATGGTAAAGCGTCTGTCTACAATGTGGGAGACATGGGTTCGATCCCTGGGTTGGGAAGATTCCCTGGAGAAGGAAATGGCAACCCATTCCAGTACGCTTGCTTAGAAAATCCCATGGACAGAGGAGCCTGGTGCAGGCTACTGTGCATGGGGTCGCAAAGAGTCGGACACGACTGAGTGACTTCACTTTCACTTTCCCTTTCATATCTAATTCATTTCACTCAATAATATAAACTCCCTAAACTGCTTTTCTTTCTCTTATTAAACATATCCTATGAAATGCCTGGTTATATTTTAATAGTTTTAAAACTTTATATTTGCATGTAGATCTGTTACCAGAATGGAGTGATTTACAGAGGACATAAGACAATTCATTTTCTATAATCCAATGCCAACAGGTCCCTGTGTTCCTCATCACAACCAACTCATTGAGCTGTCCTCAAATCCTATCTTTTAATTACTCAGTCTGGCTTTTGCTCACGTAGCTCCCTGAGCTTACTCTTACCAACTTCACTGGACTGTGGCAAGTTCCTTATAGGTATATGCAGTTCCTTTGTTGTTCATAACTACTCTTCTCCCAGCCTACCTGCTTTGCCATGCTAACTCCTGATTATCCAGTGTCTCAGCTTTCTATGACCTTGTCCCCAAAGCTGGCACTAGTAATGATTCTGATTGATTTCATAACATCCTTTACTTTATCTGCTGAATAATTTACCCTATTCTACTACTGTAATCTGTTTACTTTTGTGAACCTTACCAAAGAGGATCTTCACTATGAACTTGGGCTTATGTACAATATTTTCAGTGACAAGGTTTTCAGAACTAGAACAGTTTTGGTCAATAAATATATGTTGAATGGGTGAAGCATCAAACTTAATGAAATGTAGATCATCAAATTAATTGCTTAACAAATGAATTTGGAAGGAGACAACATAATTAATGAAAGTGGTGTTTGAAAGTTTAACCATTTACCCCTCCTTCCTCAGCAGAATGGAGTTTTCTCCCAAAAGGGGAGAAAAAAAAAAAAAATACTCAGAATTGGTGGCCTATAAGAAAGAAGCTAGGGATTAGCTTTCAGGATTGAATTGTCTTAGCATGAGCCCTTCTTCCTCCTGTTTGCCAGTTTCTTATTCACATCCTAAAAGTGAGCATATCAATTGTATCCCTATTCTAATATAATACAAGGTCAAGGTGGTGAAGTCGCTCAGTCGTGTCCGACTCTTTGCGACCCCATGGACTGTAACCTACTAGGCTTCTCCATCCATGGGATTCTCCAGGCAAGAATACTGGAGTGGATTGCCATTTCCTTCTCCAAGGGATCTTTCTGACCCAGGGATTGAACCCAGGTCTCCTGCATTGGAGGCAGACGCTTTAACCTCTGAGCCACCAGGGAAGCCCCAATATAACACAAAAATATGGCTAATTCTTTCATTCATGGGAAAGCTGACAAAAACAGAAAATCCATTGCAGCAATGTTAATCAATTCACTTAGCTCTTCATTCCTAAAAATGAACTGCCATCCAGAGATCATTAGATACGCAAAGAACAGTATGAAAAGATAAACAAATAAAAAATGAACACACAGAATGACTGACATAAGGGAAAAGAAATAACATTTCAGAGAGAAAAGATATTTTAATGGTTTCAAAAAAATCAAATATCAGTGATGGAAGGAAAAATGTATAAATCAGGAGTATATATTTCTGATGGTACCAATTTAATGCATAGGAAAGATTCAGTAAGTATTAATTATATAAAGGAGCTGTTGGGATAAACAGGAGAGAGAGAAAACATTATATGTGAGTAGGGGAGAGTATCTATAGCCAGAGACTCTTTGAAAATTCTGCATCTTATGACAAAGATATTGGCTATCTTCCAGATAAGAGTCTTTATCATCTGGAAGATATAGAGCCTGTAAACTTGGCATTAGTTTTCCCAAAATATGTTACCATAGAATCTGAGCCATTCTATTCCCCTGAAATAATTTATATTGCTTATAAAAAAGGAATTGACAAAAGCATTCACCCACAAATTGTGCATATGTCTCTAAGCAATGAATCATGCTTATTGTTTCCTAATATTTCTCTTGGAAAGAGAAAAAGCCTAAGTGTCATCAACCAAAATGGAGGAGACTGGGGAATCACACTTACTTTCATTGGGAAAAAAAAAAAAATCAGCTTAATTTAATGATTCAGATAGTGACTAATTTTAGGCTTTATATACATTATGAGCAGGAGAAAACTTTGCACTCTAGCATGATCTTTTAGATGTTGCCTTGATAATGTTAAACTTCACCTGATTTTTGGCCCTGGAAAAGTGAAGCAGTTAAGAAATCCCCCACTCATTTGTATTCAAGGAAATAACTAACCACAGAGGACCACAGTGCTCCTCCAACCCTGCACAAGCTGATATACTACTCACTTCTATCACCTCACGTACTATCCTAAGACTTCTTGATGACTTCCTTGTTTGCTTGCCTCTATAGAAGGCAATGGTATCCCACTCCAGTACTCTTGCCTGGAAAATCCCATGGATGGAGTAGCCTGGCGGGCTACAGTCCATGGGGTCGCTAAGAGTCGGACACGACTGAGCGACTTCACTTTTACTTCTCACTTTCATGCACTGGAGAAGAAAATGGCAACCCACTCCAGTGTTCTTGCCTGGAGAATCCCAGGGACGGGGGAGCCTGATGGGCTGCTGTCTATGGGGTTGCGCAGAGTCGGACATGACTGAAGCAACTTAGCATACCATAGCATAGCATAGAGCCTTAGGATTCCCTTTTCTTAGAGACGTTCCTTGTTATTGCGGTGGACTGAATAAATGCATCTCTAATCATCCTGTGCATTCTCTATGACATCAGATCAAACTAATTTCTCGTGATATTAAAACCAATAATTAGATGATTTCTTTCATTCCTGTGATCAGGTCTTATGTGAAATAAGCCAACAAAAGACAGGTTCTGACTTTTGATGAAACAAACTGATAACATGTGCATGCTCAGTTGCTTCAGTCCTGTCTGACTCTGTGTGATCCTATGGACTACATCCTGCCAGGTTCCTCTGTTCATGGGCTTCTCCAAGCAAGAATACTGGACTGGGTTGCCATTGCCCTCCTCCAAGGGATCTTCCCAACCCAGGGATCAAAGCCATGTCTCTTATGTCCACCTGCACTGGCAAGCAGGTTCTTTATCACTAGTGCCACATGTGAAGCTGATAACATGGGTGAGTACTCAAGAAAGTGACACAACATTAACTCCCAGTCGAAGGAACCACAGCAGTGTACTACCTATCCCATAAGTACAAGTCAACAACCTACAGTCCATTTGTGTGGGACCCAAAATACTCACTTTAGGCTCCTTAAGGGTCTATTAACACCACATTAATTATTAGCAACATCCATCATAAGAAAAAGATAAAGCCCAATCACTAGCTGACTAAAACTTATAATAAAATATATAAACAGTAAATCAATGAAAAATATACCAAAACATTGTTTTAGCAATATTTTAATTATATCTGGCAGCCTTATATGTACATATAATAATCTAATGGTCATTTACCAGTTAGATGACAGGCCTAAATAGAAAACGAGTTCTCCAAGCTAAATATCTATGTATATAAAATAAATAGCAAAAAGAAAACATAAAAATGAGAAAAAATAATCTGAAAACTTTAAACTATTTTAATAATAGAGATTATCTGATCTAACTGAATAAGCTATACTTTTGAAAAGGTTGAAATGCATGAAAATCAAAGAAAACAAAATTATTTCAAGCTAAAAATTATTAGATGTTAAGAGCAATTCAAAATGATAAATCCAGCATGTATATCTCTGAGTAACTTGAATGTTGATTATCTGAAGCACTGTCTCTTTCTATTTCTTCAATGCAGATAGAATAATTAATCAATTTAGAACTCTTGCTCTCTGGTACGCTTGATTTGCAAATTTGGTGATCTCAGAAAAGGAAAGATAGATAAAGACACATACATTTGCAAATATACACACGTGCTAAGGAAATTTATTGACATAACTGTTAGCATTCTACTTGGAACATTTAAGCAGCATACTTCTACTACAATTAGAAAAGGATCTGTACTTATAGAAACATCATAGCATCAATAGGAATCTTAGACATGCATTGACTTGCTAATGAAGTAGTCAATCTCAAACTGCCAGGATAGATAAAGCAGTATTATTTAAGAAGGAAAGAGTTCTGTTGCACCTTGCTATATGAGTCTCTAGGGTTTCTATGACTATGAAGCAATATGCATGAAGAAATGAGTACTGCATATTTGTGTGCTATACACATAGCATATTGTTGGAAAATTCTGAAATTTTTGAAAGGTAAAATCAAATTGCACCAGGCACTATATTGCAAAAATGGTGTGATTTATCATTAAATGTCAGTATACATTTCCATGATTACTCCAATAGAACGTGTCAGCATCTGGAAAGACAAGATTTCTTTTAATAGTGATGAAACAGAGACCATTACTTAAGAATTGTTTATCCTAGACAGATTTTGACTCCCAAAGGATAATGTGCCTCTTCTCTAGCTGACTGTCCTAAGCCAACTTATCACTCTTTTCTATAGGCAGGTCAATATTGTGTTTCAATATTTAGGGAGTTGCTCTACAGCTAATGAAAGCAAGCTAGAGCTCCCTGGGCATAAAGTTGAGTTGAGTTCAGTTCAGTCGCTCAGTCGTGTCCGACTCTTTGCGACCCCATGAATCACAGCACGCCAGGCCTCCCTGTTCATCACCATCTCCCGGAGTTCACTCAGACTCACGTCCATCGAGTCCGTGATGCCATCCAGCCATCTCATCCTCGGTCATCCCCTTCTCCTCCTGCCCCCAATCCCTCCCAGCATCAGAGTCTTTTCCAATGAGTCAATTCTTCTCATGAGGTGGCCAAAGTACTGGAGCTTCAGCTTTAGCATCATTCCTTCTAAAGAAATCCCAGGGTTGATCTCCTTCAGAATGGACTGGTTGGATCTCCTTGCAGTCCAAGGGACTTGCAAGAGTCTTCTCCAACATCACAGTTCAAAAGCATCAATTCTTCGGTGCTCAGCCTTCTTCACAGTCCAACTCTCACATCCATACCTGACCACAGGAAAAACCATAGCCTTGACTAGACGGACCTTAGTCGGCAAAGTTGTGTTAGGTGATGTAATAATACAACTCTCCAGAAGAAAGCAAGGAAGATAAGCAGTTGTCAAGTAAAACCTGCACAGGACAAAGTTAACCAGGTAAGAAAGATTATTTAAGGCTGCTGCAGAGAGGGAAAGAGGCTGAAATGAACTCCATGAAACAATAGGCTGGAGAGTTTTTAATAGCTGAGGTGGTGGTGATAGGATCATAGGCCACCTTCATTTGCTAGTTAGGTTTAATCAAAGAAAAAGTAAACTTCCTCTGATCTTCATGACAGGAGATAGTATGACATGACAACATGGAGCAATGCACCACTAAGAGCCGCTTCTACTCTCCCACAGAGACAGAGACAGGATGTTACTTCCTTCAAGATTTACATTTGAAAAAGATTGTTCTCAGGACTTTGAGAAAGGCATTTCTGGCTCTTAAGTTGGCAAAAAAACTTTAATAAGACTGATAACCATTTTTTCAAAGAGGTTAGAGAAAGAATTTGCAATTGCAATTTTCTAAAGTAAATGCTTTAAGAAAAGGAATTTAAAGGGCAAGGAGAAACTGTCTCAAGTTAAATCAAGCTGAGAGGAACATGAAGGCCATCTTGGCCATAATACCTCTGGATTCATTTTCATAGTCCCTTTAACCCATGGCATTTCTCCACAAAATTATATCTTTTCCCAGCACTTACATTATCCCTATATGAATCAGAAGTTATTCTTTTGGCCCATGCATGTAATCTTCCCTATTCCTCTTAGAACTTCTTCCCATAATTTTATGACAGTTTCCTATCATGTCATGGTCTGAATGTTTGTGGCTCCCCAAAATTAATGCTTTGAAATCCTATCTCCAAAACTGATGGCATTCTCCTTCCCAGAAATCAGCCTAAATTCCAGTCAAATCAGCAGTCCTCTGTCTGTTCTCTATTTCTTCCATCCAGTTAGAACAATGTTCTCTGTTTGAGTTCAACTCTCTTTCAACTGTGCTTTGTAAAGTACCTCCCATTTACAGTATTGGAATGGATATGGTATTGAAGCATTCAATACCTGAAATATCACTTCCTAAATATTTTCCTGTTCTATAATTATTTATGTTAGAAGACTAAGTCAGATACACATAAGTCATGACCAAAACTCAGCACATTATATTTTATTTAATCTTTATACTGCATCCCTTTTTTATATTAGGTTAAGAGCAATTAACCTACTTATCAATCCAAATTGTGAAAGGAGTACGTCAAGGCTCTATATTATCACCCTGCTTATTTAACTTATATGCAGAGTACATCATGCAAAATGCTGGGCTGGATGAAACACAAGCTGGAATCAAGATTGCTGGGAGAAATATCAACAACCTCAGACATGCAGATGACACCACCCTTATGACAGGAAGTGAAGAAGAACGAAAGGGCCTCTTGATGGAAGTGAAAGAGGAGAATGGAAAAGTTGGCCTAAAACTCAAGATTCAGAAAACAAAGATCACGGCATCCAGTCCCATGACTTCATGGCAAATAGATGGTGAAACTATGGAAAATTTGAGAGACTTTATTTTGGGGGGCTCTGGAATCACTGCAAATGGTGACTGCAGCCATTAAATTAAAAGATGCTTGCTTCTTGGAAGAAACACTATGACCAACATAGATAGCATATTATAAAGCAGAGACATTACTTTGCCAAAAAAGGTCCATCTTGTCAAAGCTATGGTTTTTCCATAGCTTTGTATGGATAGTAGTCATGTATGGATATGAGAGTTGTACTATAAAGAAAGCTGAGCACCAAAGAACTGATGCTTTTGAACTGTGGTGTTGGAGAAGACTCTTGAAAGTCCGTTGGGCTGCAAGGAGATCCAACCAGTTAATCCTAAAGGAAATCAGTCCTAAATATTCATTGCATGGACTGATGCTGAAGCTGAAGCTCCAGTATTTTGGCCACCTGATGTGGAGAACTGAGTCACTGGAAAAGACCTGATGCTGGGAAAGATTGAAGGCAGGAGGAGAAGGGGGTGACAGAGGATAAGATGGCTGGATGGCATCATCAACTAAATAGACATGAGTTTGAGCAAGCTCTGGGAGTTGGTGATGGACAAGGACGCCTGGGTTGCTGTAGTCCATGGGGTCACAAAGAGTGGGACACGACCATGTGACTGAACTGAACCAAAGAACAATTAAGAAAGAAGTTATGTAAGAGGGTGAGTGAGTAAGCCAAGATTTGTTTGATTCTAAAACTTATGAAGCTTAGCTTTTAGTGAAGTTAGTATTAGTTTTTTTTTTTTTTTAATGAATTTTAGTTATCATTTAGGAATAGTTTCTCATTTAAAAAAAGGAAAATGTTCCTCTTAGAATGAGATAATATATCAGGTTCAGCATGAAAAGAGATTCTTAAAGTACAGTGTGCTATTATGGTTATTATTTTCATAACCCTTTAAAAATATTTCTCTGAATCAAGAACTAAATAAAGATGCCCCATAAGCATAGGCCTGTGTTGTGTTTATTTGCTTATGTGTCTGGTCTTACCGTGGGATTATCCCTTAATTACAAGTTTAGCCTTGGCAGCCAAGATGAATATGAAATCACGTTAAAACTCCAATCTGCCACTTCCTTTGTTCTTCTGCCAGTCAGCGTAGTTCTAATTAAGGAATAAACTTAAAATGCCTTCTTGCAGATACCTTGTTGGAATAACTGCTGCAAATGCAAAATTTACAAAATAAGCAATGCCAAGTGGCTAAAAGAAAATTAAGTAATTTATATTATGAGACTTCAGAAGGAGAAATGAGATGATTCTTTTGTAAGCATTCATTATGCTCTGGTCAAAATAACACAGAGATGGCAGTGGGAATTTGACAAACACCAATATTTTGAATGATGATCCAAGGATACATATATTATGAACCTGGTTTTCATCTTACATAAAAGTTGATGGTAATTTTTATGACTTTCAGTACAAAATATCTGATATCTTGTCTACACTTTCCATTAGATCATTTCCCAGAAGAATTAGATACTTCATAGCATGACATGGAAGAGGATGATACTATTCTGCTGCTGCTGCTGCTGCTAAGTCACTTCAGTCATGTCCGACTCTGTGCAACCCATAGATGGCAGCCTATCAGGCTCCCCTGCCCCTGGGATTCTCCAGGCAAGAACACTGGAGTGGGTTGCCATTTCCTTCTGCAATGCATGAAAATGAAAAGTGAAAGTGAAGTCGCTCAGTCATGTCTGACTATTAGCAACCCCATGGACTGCAGCCTACCAGGCTCCTCCGTCCATGGGATTTTCCAGGCAAGAGTACTGGAGTGGGGTGCCATTGGATACTATTCTAATAGTCATTAAGTAGTTCACTTGATTAGCTGAAATTTAATTTGTGCATAATGAGGCTATGCAGATGACACCACCTTTATGGCAGAAAGTGAAGAGGAACTAAAAAGCCTCTTGATGAAAGTGAAAGTGGAGAGTGAAAAAGTTGACTTAAAGCTCAACATTCAGAAAATGAAGATCATGGCATCTGGTCCCATCACTTCATGGGAAATAGATGGGGAAACAGTGGAAACAGTGTCGGACTTTATTTTTCGGGGCTCCAAAATCACTGCAGATGGTGATTGCAGCCATGAAATTAAAGGACGCTTAGTCCTTGGAAGGAAAGTTATGACCAACCTAGATAGCATATTCAAAAGCAGAGACATTACTTTGCCGACTAAGGTCCATCTAGTCAAGGCTCTGGTTTTTCCAGTGGCTATGTATGGATGTGAGAGTTGGACTGTGAAGAAAGCTGAGTGCCAAATAATTGAAGCTTTTGAACTGTAGTGTTGGAAAAGACTCTTGAGAGTCCCTTGGACTGCAAGGTGATCCAACCAGTCCATTCTGAATGAGATCAGCCCTGGGATTTCTTTGGAAGGAGTGATGCTAAAGCTGAAACTCCAGTATTTTGGCCACCTCATGTGAAGAGTTGACTCTTTGGAAAAGACTGATGCTGGGAGGGATTGGGGGCAGGAAGAGAAGGGGACGACAGAGGATGAGATGGCTGGATGGCATTACTGACTCGATGGACGTGAGTCTGAGTGAACTCCGGGAGTTGGTGATGGACAGGGAGGCCTGGTGTGCTGCGATTCATGGGGTTGCAAAGAGTCAGACACGATTGAGTGACTGAACTGACGGAACTTAACTGAATGAGGCTGAAAGCATGAACATTTTACTAATTTAATGTTATACATAATTTATTGTTAGAATAATAAAATGATTTTACAATCAAAATATTACCTCTACATTGATCTTGTATGGATATTTCTTCAAAGTGATCATATTTTAAATTGTGATATTCATGTTTCTGAACTGAGACTTTTGTTCTGTTTAATAAAATTATTGTCCTACTTTTTACAGTAGGATGATGAATCCAACACTGATCAAATGTCAATGAAACATTAACATATTCTACCTCATAGCAGACAGGGCAGATAGCCCAAATTTGGCAGAGAGACAAGTTTCATAACTACAAGATTTCAGGAAGACTTACGACTGAAATGTGTGTGTGTGTGGGTGTGGGTCTTTAAATTTATCTCTATAACTACAAAAGCATACATTAAATTTTTTTATAAAGTATACTTGATTTATAATTTGTGTTAGTTTCAGGTGTACAATGAAGTGATTCAGTTTTACATATATGTATAAATATGCTTTTTCAGATTATTTTCAAGTATAGGTTATTACAGATATTGAATATAGTTCCCCCAGCATGCATTTTTGACATGTTTTCTGGTCTGATAATGCTACAAACAATTTATATAAATTCTTCACTAATAATACTTAGAACGAATGATTTTCACAGTACTCTCAGAACTCCAGGAATATTCTGATGGAAGTCTTTAATAGGCATATTATATTAGGAGCAAAAAGATGAAGTGAACACAAGAGACCTGAGATACTTCTTACTACTTACTAAGTAGATAAGGAGGGACCACGTTCAGGTTTTCATACTGTTAATCTAATATACACTTTCTAAATAGTGAATGTCTTTCAAAAATAGAGTTTATGTTAAGTAAACTATTATGAAAATACAAATTTGCTTAGGTCAGCTGGTAAAGAACGTGCTTGCAATGCAGGAGACCTGGGTTTGATTCCTGGGTTGGGAAGATCCTCTGCAGAAGAAAATGGCAACCCACTCCAGTATCCCTTGGATAGAGGTTCCTGGAGGGCTACAGTCCACGGGGATGCAAAGAGTCTGACAGGACTGAGCACTTTCACTTTCAAGGATATATAACATTTTGAATTGGTTTTAAGAATAATACGCAAATAATCTTGAGCCAAATTCCCAAAGATACAGCATATATTCTGGTATGTTTATGGCATTTAAAAAGCAGTAGTAGAAATTCACAGTCATTTCTCATGATAAAAATAATGTAATTGGCTCAACTGAATGAAATTGTATCACATATTTTTCTGACCAAGCTAAATATTATTTATTCAAACAAATGTAATCTTCCACTACAACTATATGTGTCTGTTAAGTAAGTAAGAAGGTAGTGAAGGTATCATATGAAATATTAAAATCACCTTTTACTTTAGAGAATTTTGTTGATATTATATTTACTTTCAGAGACAAACTGTTTTCCTAGTATTCTTATTAAAAGTAGATATACTATGAAATAGGCTGAAATTAAATAATGCAATGGTTGCTTTTCCAGTTGGTCATGAAACCTTTCTTGCCATTCATAATTTTCTTTAGTTGCCTCTAATAGTGTATTACTACCATGGTTTGCTTGGATAATGAAGTGAATACAGCAAAAATAAACATATCACATCCATAAACAAATTACAAGAGACTCAAATTTTATCTGTCACTATGATTAAGCCCAGCTGAGACATCCTCTGGACAATATGTCTATGGCAAGGCCTACATGGCAAAGAATGAATGTCTTTAGCCAACAGGAGGAGAAAAACTGAAGTCTTAAATAACAACCATGTAAGTCAGCTTGGAAGTGAATTCTCCAGTTCCAGTGAAGGGCACAATGGCAACTTGATCATAGCCTGATGCTCAACTCTCAGCCAAAACATCCAGAAAAGTTTCTCCTAAACTTCTGACATGTAGAAAGTGTGCAATAAGAAAAAAATGTTTAAACTTCAGAGATTTAGAATGATTACTCAGAAATAATGTACCAATATACATTATTTAGGAGATTATAGTATTGCTAATTTTTTATTTAGTTAATGGGGTGTTATAAAATAAAGTTTATAATAATATAGATATTTAAACATAAAGTATTAAATATATACTTTACTTTTGGCAAATTCATTTCAAAAGCTTGGGGCATGAAACTGTAAAATTCTGATGAATCGGCCTAATAATAAAGTGTGATCCCAGAGGAAATTGCAGAAAAAATATGTTTTTCTTATGGAATCAGCTGGTCTTGGATGAAGAAAAATAGTTGATATAGAAAAGTTACCAATTTTTAAATTATGGATTGATGAAGAGGCAAAAAATTCTCATAACATATGAGATATTTTTAAGTATTTAAAACTATTTATTAAAACTATTTATCTATTTACAGTTATAGAAGAGGATTGTTAAATTTTACTGTGATAATCAAAAAGTGCTATGGAAATGGCAATGGACAAAATAAAACTCAAAACCTTTCCATATTTGCATCATGTATATAAACAAATTCACATTCATCTACATCCATATTTCTAAAGAAGTTCAAAGAAAATCATATATATTGTAAAGTAATTAGCCTCCAATTAAAATAAATAAATTTAAATTAAAAAAATAAAAAAAATAAAAAGTTTCAGTCTTCTTATGGCAGAATACCAGCTAACTATTTTCTTATGGCTTAGTAAGAAAAAAATCTGAAAGTCCCAGATGTGACGATAAAGGTAAAAGCAAGGTATGACAATAGCAAAAGTGAGATTAAAATATATGTTATACTGTTAAGGGAACAAAGTAGAGACAAACATGGATATTTTAAAATATTATAAGACCATTTATTTTATATAGTCTCTAAATCACTATTTAACTTCTCACTACAGATTTGTTGATGTTTTACTAAGTATATATCTTACTTTTTAATTTAAACAATTTAGGGCTTTATGTACGTCATATCTAAATGTTATATAGCTTCCTTTCTAAGTCCATGATAAAAATAAATAAGAAAACTAGAGCTGGATATAAATTAGTAACAGAGTAGGTATATCTGAATATCAAATAATAATCTTTTTCATTAAATAATGATCTAGAAAATGATGGAATATATCTTATAATTTCCTGAAAGTTTTGAAATAGTTTACCAGCGGAAATTCTTTTAAGATTCATTCTGTTATTAGAGTTCTAAAAATGTTCAAGGAAGATTAAATTAAGCCAAAATAAAAGTTTGGCTTCATTTCTAGCTGATCAATTCAGGCTAAATTAGAAAGATTCATGTTGTTCATTAATGAAAAGAGGCATATGACTGATTAGATAATTGTTGTTACGATTACTGAGTGGTAACAGTTATAAATGTATTTGTATTTCCTTATGTATGGCTCAAACACAGATCATATTTTAGGATACTTACAATTATGCTTAATTATTTATAGAAACTAACTTCAAAAGCTAATATTTGCTGACAGCTAATTCCATCATAAATCTCTCAGTTTATATCACCTAGATATATGAGTAAGTGAAAATCTTAATGATCTTGATAAGAGCAGCTTAAAAGTATGACATTAACTTAATTTCTGTTAATAGTTATTGATCGCATATTTATACTGATAACTTTTCTTATAGGTTCTTTACCCATGCTATTATTTAATCATAACTTCAACTATGAAAAAATAAAATGATTGGCTTCCCAGGTGGCACTAGTGATAATGCCTGCCTGCCAGTGGAGGAGATTAAGAGACATAAGTTCAATCTCTGGATCAGGAATATCCCCTGGAGAAGGCATGGCAACCTATTCCAGTATTCTCGTGAGAAGAATCATGGACAGAGGGGCCTGGTAGGCTACAGTCTATGGGGTTGCAAAGAGCTGGACATGACTAAAAGGACATAGCACACATGTACTCCTTCATGGAAGTTCTTTAAAAGCAAATTAAACAGTTGAGAGAAATTAGTAGTATAAAATTTTTATTAGTACAAGATATTGTAAGAGAGAATTGCAAATAAATGCAATGCTCTAATAAGATATGAAATATGATCATTTTAAGAAAATAATGCACAGTATTATGCAATACTCACTTGGCATGGCCACTAGACCATTCAGGTATGACCTAAATCAAATTCCTTACAATTATACAGTGGTAGTGACAAATAGATTCAAGGGATTAGATACAATAGACAGAGTGCCTGAAGAACTATGGACCAAAGTTCCTGACATTGTACAGGAAGCAGGGAACAAGATCATCCTCAAGAAAAAGAAATGCAGAGAGGCAAAATAGTAGTCTGAGGAGGCTTACAAATAGCTGTGAAATGAAGAGAAGTGAAAGGCAAAGAAGAAAAGGAAAGATACACCCATTTGAATGTAGAGCACCAAAGAATAGCAAGGAGATATAAGAAAGCATTCTTCAGTGATCAGTGCAAAGAAATAGAGGAAAACAATAGAATGGGAAACACTAGAGATCTCTTCAAGAAAATTAGAGCCATCAAGAGATAATTTCATGCAATGATGGGCTCAATAAAGGACAGAAATGGCAGGGACCTAACAGAAGCAGAAGATATTAAGAAGAGGTGGCAGGAATACACAGAAGAACTGTACAAAAAAGATCTTCATGACCCAGATAATCACAATGGTGTGATAACTCACCAAAGCCAGACATCCTGGAATGTGAAGTCAAATGGGCCTTAGGAAGCACCACTATGAACAAAGCTAGTGGAGGTGATGGAATTCCAGTTGAGCTACTTCAAATCCTAAAAGATTATGTTGTGAAAGTGCTGTAATCAATATGCCAGCAAATTTCGAAAACTCAGCAGTGGCCACAGGACTGGAAAAGTTCAATTTTCATTCCAATCCCAAAGAAAGGCAATGCCAAAGAATCTTCAAACTACCACACAATTGCACTCATCTCACACACTAGCAAAGTAATGCTCAAACTATTCCAAGTCAAGCTTCAAGAGTATGTGAACTGTGAACTTCCAGATGTTCAAGCTGGCTTTAGAAAAGGCAGAGGAACTAGAGAACAAATTGCCAACATTGACCGGATCATCAAAAAAGCAAGAGAGTTCCCGAAAAACATCTACTTCCGCGTTATTGACTATCCCAAAGCCTTTGCCTATGTGGATCACAACAAACTGGAAAATTCTGAAAGAGATTGGAATACCAGGCCACCTGACCTGCCTCCTGATAAATCTGTATGCAGGTCAAGAAGTAACAGTTAGAACTGGTCATGGATCAAAAGACTGGTTCCAATTAGGGAAAGGAGTACGTCAAGGCTGTATATTGTCACCCTGCTTATTTAACTTATATGCAGAGTACATAATGTGAAATGCTGGACTGGATGAAGCACAAGCTGGAATCAAGATTTCTGGGAGAAATATCAATAACCTCAGATATGGAGATGACATCACACTATGGCATAGAGTGAAGAGGAACTAAAGAGCCTCTTGATGAAAGTGAAAGAGGAGACTGGAAAAGTTGGCTTAAAACTCAACACTCAGAAAACTAAAATCATGGCATCCGATCCCATGACTTCACGGCAAGTAGATGGGGAAACAATGGAAAGAGTGAGAGATTTTATTTTGGGGCTCTCCAAAATCATTGCAGATGATCACTGCAGCCGTGAAATTAAAAGATGCTTGCTTCATTGAAGAAAAGCTATGGCCAACCTAGACAGCATATTATAAAGTGGACATTATTTTGCCAAAAATGTCCATCTAGTCAAAGCTATGGTTTTTCCAGTAGTCATGTATGGACGTGAGACTTGGACTATAAAGAAAGCTCAGCATTGAAGAATTGATGCTTTTGAACTGTGGTGTTGGAGAAGACTCTTGAGAGTCCCTTGGACTGCAAGGAGATCCAGCCAGTTAATCGTAGAGGAAATCAGTCTTGAATATTCATGGGAAGGACTGATGTTGAAGCTAAAACTCCAATAGTTTGGCTACCTGATGTGAAGAACTGAGTCATTGGAAAAGACCCTGATCCCGGGAAAGATTAATGGCAGGAGGAGAAGGGAACAATGGCAGATGAGATGGTTGGAATGCATCACCAACTCGATGGACGAGTTTGAGTAGACTACGGGAGTCGTTGATGGACAGGGAAACTTGGTGTGCTGTAGTCTATGGGGTTGCAAAGTTGGACACGACTGATTGACTGAACTGAACTGAACTGATGGCCACTTACTAGACTGAACATTAATTTAGGATATTGAAAAGTAGAAACAAACACATAGAGAAAAAAATCTTATTTTTGGACAAATTGTTTTAAAATTTATTAAACATTGTAAAATCAATCAAGAGTACTCAATGTTTTTCAATGAGACAATACATTTGGAGTCATGCATTTTTGTTTCTGATATTCCTTCCAAATGTCAATTAGAGCCATAAACTATTAAATACAATTTGTAAAACTCTGGCAAACATGCAAAAAACAAGTTTTGTGGAATACAATTTATAGAAACAGTTTAAATTCAGACATATTGGTGAAAATAATGAATCACATGAAATTAAACTCTAAATAGCAATACATAACAAATATCCAATAATATATTCAATAATCTATAAATGATCATTTTCAAAAACATTCTTCCTTTGAAAAATGTCATTTCTATCAATTTATTTTCAATAATTTTCTTCTTTAAAAAAATTGCTGAGTATTTGCAAAGATCCAGTGAATCTGAGCATGCACATTCAAAAGGAAATTTTAGCAGGAGTAGTTTTATTCCAATGGGTTCTTTTCAGATTGAAGGTAAAAATTTTAAGGTTATTAATGTTTTACTTCATTTAAATTTATACATTAATGAGTAAAAAGTAACTTTTAATTCACATAAATGTTTGAAATTAAAAAAATCATATTGGATTAAGTGAATATCAAAATCCTATTTTCAAATTAAGCTATACTTTCTAAAATTAGATAGTATTTTTTATATTAAGATTTTTTAAGGCAGGCCTTGAAAATAGCTGTATAAAAAAAAAAAAAATGAGGGTTCCTTTCCCAGTGCACGTTTGTTTTAGTTCGACAATGAGATATGAGCACTTTGTTATATTTTCAGATATTTTCTTCTACATGTAGTCATAAGAAGATAGAAATATAGATAGATGGGCAGGAAGAGAAAATTATGAAGCATTGATAGTCTGATGATCAATTATAATCTATAAATGGTACTTCTTTTTAGTATATATATATATTTATTTATTACATTTAAAAAAATCTGATTTTGTCCTATTGAAGACCACTATTTCAGGGAGGGGTAGTGATCATTTGGTGTATTTTAGTTTATTTATTTATTTTTAATTTGATTATCAGTTAAAGCACTTGTCCTACCATATTTGCAAGATCTAAAATAATCTCTTAAATTCTCCAATACATTATTATATCTAAATCATTCTCAAATAACTCTCCTTTGTATGCTTGTGAACATACTGCTTTTAATATTTGCTCATTTTAAGTCATATATTACTTTTTTTGAAATAAACCATCTAGATATGTTAAGAAGTAGTATTTCCCTACAAAATAAACATGAAACGCTGATTTATAAACTAAATTTCTACTATAGGAATTTTCAGTAAATCTGTTGGGTATCATGGTATTTCCAATATCACCATATAGAGAAGTTTTAATCAAAGTCAATCTTATAAAAATTCTATTAAGTTGCATTAATTATTAAGATATTCAATTATGTGACCTGACAACAGAAAAACAAATAAATATTCTCATAATAGCTACCTGACCAATTTGTAACTTCTATTACTTTAATTAATATGTCTTGCCTTAGCACAAAATCAATCCTCTTTTTAATATGTCCACTGTACCTATTACTCAAGGCCACTTCAGTATTTGTTTACTGGTTTGGAGAAGTTAATGTGCTTAAGTTATGAAGACATAGGTGAAAAAACAACTTTTGTTCCAAGTTACATTTCATTTGTTCTGTTGGTTTGTTTTGGTTTGTTCCATCCAAAGAAGTTACATCTTTTAAAACATCTTGTATTTCAAAATGCAATGTTTGTGAGTATATTTTTTTGTTTACACTTGTAGTTTTAAGCTATAGTGATTTGTAAGTGCATTCATCTTCAACTTCAGTTATTAAAAATATACCACAAGCTCCCTGAAACAATAAAAAGTATTATTTTATAGTTCTATAGATAAGAAATAAGATACAGATGTTACCGGGCTAAAATCAAGATGTCAGCCAGGTGGCATTCCTTGCTGGAGGCTCTGGGGAGGACCCCCTTCAAGGCACATGCTGGTTGTTGGCAGAATTCAGATCCTTGTTGGCTTTAGTCTGAGGGCTCCTCTTGGCTTCCCAGGATCAAAGCATTCCTTGGTTCAGGGCTCACTCCTTCTAACTTTAAAGTTTAGGCAGTGTCCCTCTGGTACTTTAATATTTCATGATGATTCTTTCCTCCAGGTCTCTGTCTTTTTTTTTCTCCTGAATTTTTAAGGGCCCATATGACTATATTTTCTCCATAATCTAAAATAATCTCTCTATTTCATGGTCCATAATCTTCATTCCATCTGCAAAATCCCTTTTGCCATTTAATGCAACATATTCATAGGTTCCAGAAATTAGTGTGTCAACATTTTTGAAAGGCCATTGTTAGGCTACCATAGTAAGTATAAACATTACATTTTACCTATAGATGCAGAGAGCTTTAGCAGGGCTACTCAAAGTCTTATACGTTGCTCCCTAAAAACAGGTTAGCATTTTCTTCTATAATTTCTTTTCGGCTCCATGTAACATTGGCCTGTCTATATGATGGAATTGCTTTATAATGTAAATTCTTTCCCATTATTTAGAACTGATCTTCAGGGTGTCTAATTTTTTTTTCTCTTATTTATTCTTGGTGTCCTCTTTCAGTATTCTGAAGCCATGCTGTCATTCATTCTCTACAAGGGTTCATAAAATTATATTTGCTTTATTGCTTTGCTATAGATTTGCCTTCACGGCTGATGGCATGATTATATTCCAGACTGAAATGATTTTTGCCCTGCTCTTTAAAGCTTTAGTAGAGCTCAAAACTGGGGTTGGTTTTGTTTTTGTTTTTTTTTTGGATGAACTCGTCTGTAATATATAGTGTGACATTACAAACTTGTACTTTAATCTAGTCTTAAAATTGTACCATAATCTGCACCTAGACATTTTTTTAAATGACCGAACACTGACTCGCATTCCCCAAAATGGCCTGCTGTTATTCCTGAATATCTTTCTACTGTGATCAATATTTTTCTAGTGCTGTTACCTAATTAGCAATAGCTATTAGTCTCCCTGTCTTTTTCCTTCCTTCCAACCTCCTCCCTCTCTCACTCATCCTCCTCCTCAATGTTATCTTTCTCCCCTCTGTCTACCTCCCTTCCTCTCCCTCATTCTCTCTTAACGTCTACATTTCTATGATTTGTAAACATCATCCATGTCCTATGGGTTCATAATAACTGTTTCTAATATTTCACGAGTGTTCCTTAAGGAAATCGAGAGGGAAATGAGCAAGCAATAACTTCAGATTTTGTTCTCTGCATTTACAAGCAAATCCTCAATTAATGCTTAATATTAGGAATCTTGTAAGAGCTAAAATGCAGCATGATGGCCAATGTTTAAAAAGTTAAACAAACTCATAAACCATTGAATTTTAAACCTTCCTTTACTATGGATGTAATCAATGAAGTCCAGAAAGATTAAATCTCTTTCCCAACCTCACATAGTTAATCCATTGTCATGCTTCACGTATTTAATTCCTGTGAGTGAGAGCTTCCCAGGTGGCTCAGTGGTAAAGAATATGTCTGCCAATGCAGGAGACACAGGAGACTCAGGTTTGACCCCTGAGTTGGGAAGATTGCCTGGAGGAGGTAAAGGCAACCCACTCCAATATTCCTGTGTGGACAACTCCATGGACAGAGGAGCCTGGCAAGCTGAAGTCCATGGGGTCGCAAAGAGTTGGATGTGACTGAGCATGCACACACAAGTCTTGCTTGCACCAGATCTCTTGACTAATCTGGCATGTTTTTCAGGTAAACACATTGCTCCATTTCATCCATAATTTTCAGGTATATTTTTCTTTTCATAAGTGATGCCATCAATCTCCAAAGATTGACTGTATATTCTTTGGGTTTTCTAGACTGACTTTCTTTTTTTGAAGCTTATTAGTTCAGAGAAGCAATATGTTTGATTGATCTTTTTCCTACTAAATTTACTTGATGATTCATTGAATGGTCTATAGTGATTTTTTTTGTGTGTATGTTAATAAAACTTATGGTGTCCAAACTGAGCTGATATTTTCTATAATTTAAATATAGGAATAATTATAAAAATTGGAAAAGTTCAAATAGTTATACATAGTACTCAGTTCAGTTTAGTTCAGTCACTCAGTTGTGTCTGACTCTGAGACCACATGGACTGCAACACGCCAGGCTTCCCTGTGCATCACCAGTTCTGGAGCTTGCTCAAACTCATGTCCATGGAGTCGGAGATGCCATCCAACCATCTTATCCTCTATCATCCATTTCTCCTCCTGCCTTCAATCTTTCCCAGAATCAAGGCTTTTTCCAATGACAGTTCTTCACATCAGGTGGCCAAAGTATTAGAGTTTCAGCTTCAGCATCAGTCCTTCCAATGAACATTCAGGACTGATTTCCTTTAGGATTGACTGGTTGGATCTCCTTGAAGTCCAAGGGACTCTCAAAAGCCTTCTCCAACAGGACAGTTCAAAAGTAGATAGTACTAAGTTACTCTAATTTTCAATTTAAGTTTCAACTCTTTTGCATCTTTTTCTCAATATTATTTAATTCACACCCTTATGGCAGAAAATGAAGAGGAACTAAAAAGCCTCTTGATGAAGTGAAAGAAGAGAGTGAAAAAGTTGGCTTAAAGCTCAACATTCAGAAAACGAAGATCATGGCATCTGGTCCCATCACTTCATGGGAAATAGATGGGGAAACAGTGGAAACTGTGTCAGATTTCATTTTTTTAGGCTCCAAAAACACTGCAGATGGTGACTGCAGCCATGAAATTAAAAGACACATGCTTACTCCCTGGAAGAAAAGTCATGACCAACCTAGACAGCATATTCAAAAGCAGAAACATTACTTTGCCAACAAAGGTCCGTCTAGTCAAGGCTATGGTTTTTGAAGTGGTCATGTATGGATGTGAGAGTTGGACTGTGAAGAAAGCTGAGCACCGAAGAATTGATGCTTTTGAACTGTGGTGTTGGAGAAGACTCTTGAGAGTCCCTTGGACTGCAAGGAGATCCAACCAGTCCATTCTGAAGGAGATCAACCCTGGGATTTTTTTGGAAGGAATGATTCTAAAGCTGAAACTGCAGTACTTTGGCCACCTCATGCAAAGAGTTGACTCATTGGGAAAGACTCTGATTCTGGGAGGGATTGGGGGCAGGAGGAGAAGGGGACAACAGAGGATGAGATGGCTGGATGTACTCACTGACTTGATGAACGTGAGTTTGGGTAAACTCTGGGAGTTGGTGATGGACAGGGAGGCCTGGCATGCTGCGATTCATGGGGTCGCAAAGGGCTGGACAAGACTGAGTGACTGAACTGACTGAGTCTTGATTTTCAGTCATAGTAGTTGGGAAGGGGAAGAGATG
Organism: Budorcas taxicolor; assembly: GCF_023091745.1. Lineage (NCBI taxonomy): Eukaryota > Metazoa > Chordata > Mammalia > Artiodactyla > Bovidae > Budorcas > Budorcas taxicolor. The sequence goes on along the minus strand of NC_068921.1, from coordinate 64,614,972 downwards.
GGATAAGAAAGATATAGATGAGGGATATTAAGAAGTACAAACTTTCAGGTGAAAAATAAGAGGCATGGGTATGAAATACATAGTGTGGGGAGTATAGTCAATAACTATGTAGTATCTTTGTATGGTAACAAGTATTAAGTAAATTTATCTTGGTGATCATTTTGAAACATATGAACATATTGAATCACAATGCTGCATAACAGGAATTAACATAATGTTATTGGTCAAGTACACTTCAAAAACAAACTTGTAAGATTTCAGATTTGTGATTACCAGAGGTCATGGGCTGAGGGATGAGAAATTGAATGAAGGCAGTTACAAGGTACAAACTTCCAGTTATAAGATAACAAAGCACTAAGAACAGAATGTACAACATGATAAATATAATTAAACTGCTGACTTTTAATACATAGACGTTTTTAAGAGAGTAAATCCTAAGAGTCTCATCACAAGAGAAGTGATGAAAACTTCTATTTCTTTATTTTCATATCTATATGAGATAATGAATGCTCACTAAACTTAATGTGATAATCACTTCATGATGTAAATAATCAAATCATTATGGTGTACAATCTTAAATTTATGGAATTTAAGTTGTTGTATGTCAATTATATCTCAATAAAACTGGAAGAAAAGTATTAAAATTTTCTATGTAAAATGTAAATGTGACCCAGGTTGAATTTATTTTGTCATGCAAGATGCAATTTTTAAAATACATTCAGAATATTTGATCTGTGTTTCAAGTATTCTGAGATGTACATAGGGCAGAAGATTTCCTTCAAAGAGAAAGGCATAAATGTTTTGTTTTTGTTTATTCCACAACTGCTGTGTTACATTCCAAATTTATTCTGCATTTTGAAATACAGAGAATATACACCATAACCCTAATGCTTTCAAATACTTCAGATTTTATAAAATTGATATTAATATATTTTTATCAATTTATTTTGCTGCTTGATTTCACATACAAAGTTTGGCTTATGGGTTTTCATTTAACAACTTTGAGTAGTTATATCATGAAAAGGATACTACGTGTAATGACTATGACAGAAGTAGGCAAACTGGAAACTGTCAGGTGTCTCAGGTCAAATCTAGCCCTTAGTTGTTTTTGTAAATATTTATTGAAACACCTATTCAGGAAGCAACAGTTAGAACTGGACATGGAACAAAAGACTGGTTCCAAATAGGAAAAGGAGTACATCAAGGCTGTATATTGTCACCTTGCTTATTTAATTTATATGCAGAGTACATAGTGAGAAACACTGGGATGGAGGAAGCGCAAGCTGGAATCAAGATTGCCGGGAGAAATATCAACAACTGCAGATATGCAGATGACACCCTCCTTATGGCAGAAAGTGAAGAAGAACTAAAGAGCCTCTTGATGAAAGTGAAAGAGGAGAGTGAAAAAGTTGGCTTAAAGCTCAACATTCAGAAAACTAAGATCATGGTATCTGGTCCTATCACTTCATGGGAAATAGATGGAGAAACATTGGGCACAGTGGCTGACTTTACTTTTTTGGGCTCCAAAATCACTGCAGATGGTGATTGCAGCCATGAAATTAAAAGACACCTGCTCCTTGGAAGGAAAGTTATGACCAACCTCAGCTCAGTTCAGTTCAGTCGCTCAATCATGTCCGACTCTTTGGACCCCATGAATTGCAGCACGCCAGGCCTCCCTGTCCACCACCAACTCCTGGGTTTCACTCAAACTCATGTCCATTGAGTCAGTGATGCCATCCAGCCACCTCATCCTCTGTCGTCCCCTTCTCCTCTTGCCCCCAATCCCTCCCAGCATCAGAGTCTTTCCCAATGAGTCAACTCTTTGCATGAGGTAGTCAAAGTACTGGAGTTTCAGCCTTAGTATCATCCCTTACAATGAACACCCAGGACTGATCTCCTTTAGAATGGACTGGTTGGATCTCCTTGCAGTCCAAGGGACTCTCAAGAGTCTTCTTCAACACCACAGTTCAAAAGCATCAATTCTTCTGTGTTCAGCTTTCTTCACAGTCCAATTCTCGCATCCATACATGACCACTGGAAAAACCATAGCCTTGACTAGATGGACCTTTGTTGGCAAAGTAATGTCTCTGCTTTTTAATATGCTATCGAGGTTGGTCGTAACTTTTCTTCCAAGGAGTAGGCGTCTTTTAATTTCATGGCTGCAGTCACCATTTGCAGTGATTTTGGACCCCCCCAAAATGAAATCTGACACTGTTTCGACTGTTTCCCCATCTATTTCCCATGAAGTGATGGGACCAGATACCATGATCTTAGTTTTCTGGATGTTGAGCTTTAAGCCAACTTTTTCACTCTCCTCTTTCACTTTCATCAAGAGGCTTTTTAGTTCCTCTTTATTTTCTGCCATAAAGGTGGTGTCATCTGCCTATCTGTGGTTCTTGTTATTTTTCCTGGCAACCTTGATTCCAGCTTGGGCTTCTTCCAGCCCAGCATTTCTTGTGATGTACTCTGCATAGGAGTTAAATAAGCAGGGTGCCAACCTGGACAGCATATTAAAAAGCATAGACATTACCTTGTCAACAAAGTTCCATCTAATCAAGGCTATGGTTTTTCCAGTGGTCATGTATGGAGGTGAGATTTGGACTGTGAAGAAAGCTGATATCAAAGAATTGATGCTTTTGAACTGTGATGTTGGATAAAACTCTTGAGAGTCCGTTGGTCTGCAAGGAGATCCAACCAGTCCATCCTAAAGGAGATAAGTCCTGGGTGTTCATTGGAAGGACTGATGTTGAAGCTCAAACTCCAATACTTTGGCCACCTGATGCGAAGAGCTAACTCATTTGAAAAGACTCTGATGCTGGGTAACAGGACGACAGAGGATGAGATGGCTGTATGGCATCACTGACTCAATGGACATGAGTTTGAGGAAACTCTGGGAGTTGGTGATGGACAGGGAGGCCTGGTGTGCTGTGGTTCATGTGGTCCCAAAGAGTTGGACACAACTGAGTACCGAACCAAAGTAATTCACTTTCTTATTGTTTAGGACTGTTTTCATCCTATAAAGACAGAGGTTTGTGGTTCTGACAAGACTGTACAGTTTGAAAACCTGAAATATTTACTATGTGTTCCTCTACAGGAAAAAAATTGCTGACCTCTGCTCTGTGAGAATACTGCAATTATCTGCATTTTACATAAGAGATAATTGAATCTGTGAGAATTAAACAGGTGTTCTAGAGCACAAAACTGGTAAATGGAAAACTGTTTATTGTCACATGAGTTTAACTTCAAAAGACACATAGGGATTCACTACCAAGGACTGGAGGCAGGCATTCTAAGCAAAAAAAAAAAAAAAACAAAAAAACAACATGATATTTGATGGAACAAAAGAGCATTGAAATTGGTCGTGTCATTTTATTTTGGTTGTGGGGTGAGATGTCTTATAAATGGGAAAATCTCACTGTATGAAATTAAAACAGAAGGCAAGAACATGCTACAAATAAAGGGCTCTGTAACGAAGTTACTTTGCTTGATCTGGGTGCATCAAATAAATAAGCAACCTGATCAGATTTGTTTTACATATATATATATATATATATATATATATATATATATATATATATGGCTGCTTCAGCAATGCTGCTGGTGTTGTGTCTGACTCTGTGTGACCCCATAGATGGCAGCCCACCAGAGTCAACTGTCCCTGGGATTCTCCAGGCAAGAACACTGGAGTGGGCTCCTTCTCCAATGCATGAAAGTGAAAAGTGAAAGTCAATTTGCTCAGTTGTGTCCAACTCTTCGCAAGCCCATGGACTGTAGCCTACCAGGCTCTTCTGTCCATGGGATTTTCCAAGCAAGAGTACTGGAGTGGGTTGCCATTGCCTTCTCTGCAACTCTAGCAGTCCTTCCAAATACGGTTCAGGGTTGATTTCCTTTAGGATCAACTGGCTGTATCTCCTTGCTATCCCAAGGGCTCTCAAGAGTGTTCTCCAGCACCACAATTCAAAAGTATGAATTCTTCCATGCTGAGCCTTCTTTATGGTCCAACACTCACATCTGTACAGGACTACTGGAAAAACCATAGCTTTAAGTATGCAGATCTTTCTTGGCAAACTGGTGTCTCTGTTTTTTAATACACTGTATAGGTTTGTTTCATTGGAAAAGACTTTGATGCTGGGAGGGATTGAGGGCAGGAGGAGAAGGGGACGACAGGATGAGATGGCTGGATGGCATCACTGACTCGATGGATGTGAATCTGAGTGAACTCCGGGAGTTGGTGATGGACAGGGAGGCCTGGCGTGCTGCGATTCATGGAGTCGCAAAGAGTCGGACATGACTGAGTGACTGAACTGAACTGAACTGATAGCTTTGTCATAGCTTTTCTTCCAAGCAGCAAGCGTCTTTTAATTTTGTGGCTGCAGTCAATGTCTGCAGTGATTTTGGAGCCCAAGAAAATAAAGTCTGTCACTGCTTCCACTTTTCCCCCTTCTATTTGCCATTAAGAGATGGGACTGAATGCCATGATCTTTGTTTTGGTAATTTGAGTTTTAAGCTGCCCTTTTTACTCTCCTCTTTCACCTTCATCAAGAAGCTCTTTAGTTCCTCTTCACTTTCTGCCATTAAAGTGGTATCATCTGCATATCTGAGGCTGTTTATATTTCTCCTGGTAATCTTGATTCCAGCTTGTGAGTCATCCAACCTGGCATTTTCCATGATGTACTCTGCACACAATTTAAATAAGTAAAATAAACAGGATGACAATATACAGCCTTAACATACTCCTTTCTCAATTTTGAATTAGTCCATTGTTCCATGACCAGTTCTAACTGTTGCTTTCTGTCCTGAATACAGCTTTCTCAGGAGACAGGTAAGGTAGCCTGGTATTCCTATCTTTTAAGAATTTTCCAGTTTGTTGTGATCCACAGAGTCAAAGGCTTTAGCATAGTCAATAAAGCAGATTTTTTTTTCCCCCTGCTTCTTCTATGATGTAGCAGATATTAGAAATTTGATCTGTAGTTCCTGTGTCTTTTCTAAATCGATCTTTTATATCTGGAAGTTCTCAGTTCACATACTGCTGAAGCCTAGCTTGAAGGATTTTGAGTATCACCTTGCTAGCATTTGAAATAAGCTCAACTGTGTGGTAATTTGAATATTCTTTGGCATTGCCTTTTTTTGGGACTGGGATGAAAACTGACATTTTCCAGTCCTGTGGCCACTGCTGAGTTTTCCACATTGCTGGTATTGCACTCAGTACAGTGCAGCACTTTAACAGCATCATCATTTAGGATCTGAAATAGTTCAGCTGGAATTCCATCACCTCTACTAGCTTTGTTCATAGTAATTCTTCCTAAGGCCCACTTGACTTCACACTGTGCTTATCCAGGTCATTACGACCTTTTTTGTAAAGCTCTTCTGTGTATTCTTGCCAAGTTTTTTAAATCTTTTCTGCTTTTGTTAGATGCTTACCTTTTCTGTACTTTATCAAGCCCATCCTTGCATAAAGTGTTCCCTTGATCACTCCAATTTTCTTGAAGAGACCTCCAGTTTTTTCCATTCTATTGTTTTCCTCTCTTTGCATTCTTCACTCAACGAGGCTTTCTTATCTCTTCTTGTTATTCTCTGGAACTCTGAATTGAGTTGGGTAATCTTTCTCTTTCTCCTTTGCCTATTGCTTCTCTTCTTTGCTTAGCTATTTGTAAGGCTCCTCAGGCATCTCTTCATATTACAAGAAATCTTTTTGCACTAAACACCTTATTTAAAAAAAGATTTCTATACATCAAGACTTAAAAAACTAAAGAAAAATTTAATACTGTAGCTCACCAGTTCCTGTATGGTAAACTTCTGGTTACTATGTTGCCATAGAAGCAACTCCAAAACTTTGATTAGTGATAAAAAAAGAATAACTTTCCTCCCTTTTTTGATTTTGTATTTATATTTTAACATCTCCAATTTTCCATTATTCAGGGCAATGCCTCAAGTAGTAATACATTATTCAGCTTTATATCTTGAAGTATAACATGCTGTTACCACTATTTTCCTAAATATATGGTTAAGTCTCAAATATTCACTCAAATAAAGTGCAGTGAGGTATGCAATGCAATACTGTAAATAATATTGAACACCAGACACAGAAGATTTTTCTATTTACATTTAATTCATGTACATTTCTCTGGTTCTGAACATTCACTTCAAACAAGTAACAAGTAATCTACATTGAGGAACTAACAGAGAATTTATTGTACTCTATCCTGTTTCCCGGAGAAGGCAATGGCACCCCACTCCAGTACTCTTGCCTGGAAAATCCCATGGATGGAGGAGCCTGGTAGGCTGCAGTCCATGGGGTCGCTAAGTCGGGCACTACTGAGCAACTTCACTTTCACTTTTCACTTTCATGCATTGGAGAAGGAAATGGCAGCCCACTCCAGTGTTTTTGCCTGGAGAATCCCAGGGACGGGGGAGCCCAGTGGGCTGCCATCTATGGGGTCGCACAGAGTTGGACACGACTGAAGCGACTTAGCAGCATCCTGTTTCCTGTTGCTCTGCTTTACTCAGCTCTTATCTGAATGCAGTTTTACAAAGGAAATCAGCTATTTTCTCTCAGTCTAGTGCAAAGTTCTCTCTTTTTAGAATGTTCTCTAGAGCGAGTTATAAAGAACTGTTAAGTACAGGAAATAAAACAGAGCAAATTAAAAAGTCAAGTTGTTTTCGAAGCATTTAGTGACTAACACAGATAAAAAGAAATTCAATACTTCAGTAGAATTGCTTTGTCATATTTAAAAATAGACCATCTATCCCTAAATGTAGAAACTCCACATGGAAACTTAACTTCATATTTCCAGATTATTCCAAGAGGTAAACTGCAGGAAATGTGCTATGTAGTTTCAAAAGCAAGGTACACGTTTAGTTAAAAACTAGTGAGATTCAACTAGAATATAAAAGATACAGAGCCAAAACACAATAAACTGTATTATACATTTTACTGTTATGTTTCCTAAGGTACTTTGCTTCAATTATGAATCCACTTCCTGCATCTATAAAAGTCTGCCAGCAGGGCTCTCCCTTGCATTATAATTTAGAAACAAATAATTTAAATTTTTAACAATTTTCTTGAAAGGAAACGTCAACCTTGAAATCCCAAACAAAACTAAATATATTGAATTTCCAAAGCAAATGACTAATGCTTGCAACCAACACTTGCTTGTGCCATTTCTTTATGATCAAATCATTATTAATCTACTAGTGTTATAAATGTTATTTAATATTGAAATCTATCATCATTATTTTAAAAAGTATAAATCATGCAAAGATGTACACTACAAAAGTTTGCAGCATTGATTTGGGTGGACTCCAGGAGTTGGTGATGGAGAGGGAGGCCTGGCGTGCTGCGGTTCATGAGGTTGCAAAGAGTCAGACACCACTGAGCGACTGAACTCAACTGAACTGATACATGTATCTCGTTTCTCTGGAGCCTCCCTCCTGCTCCACCCCCCATTTCACTCTTCTAGATCATCACAGATCCCAGGTCTGAGCTTGTCTCTTATACAGCAACTTCCTACCAGCTATCTATTTTACACATGGTCAACTTAGTAACTAAACAACAATGAAACAATGACAAAGTATATATTCCAATGTTACTCTCTCAATTCCTTCCGCCTTCTCCTTCCCCTGCTGTGCCCACAAGCCCATTCTCTGCTTCTGAGTCTCTATTCCTGCCCTGCTGGGATTAATGGTTCCATTATGACATAATGATTACTCATGTGTATGAAGGCAATGGCACCCCACTCCAGTACTCTTGCCTGGAAAATCCCATGGATGGAGGAGCCTGGTGGGCTACAGTCCATGGGGTCACTAGGAGTCGGACACGACTGAGTGACTTCACTTTCACTTTTCACTTTCCTGCATTGGAGAAGGAAATGGCAGCCCACTCCAGTGTTCTTGCCTGGAGAATTCCAGGGACGGGGGAGCCTGGTGGGCTGCTGTCTCTGGGGTCGCACAGAGTTGGACACTACTGAAGCGACTTAGCAGCAGCATAGATCCCTATGTTACAATAAGAATAAAAATATAGACAGACATGCCTCATTTCTTATGCTTTGCTTTATTGCCCTTTGCAGATAAGTTATTTTTCACAGAGTGAAGTTTTGTGGCAACGCTTCATAGAGAAATTCTATCGGCACCATTTTCCCATCAGCATTTGTTCACTTCTTGTCTGTGAGTCATATCTTGGTCATTCTCAATGTTTTCAATTTTTCATCAATATTATATTTGTTACGGTGACCTGTTATCAGTGATCTTTGATGTTACTATTGTAATTGTTTTGAGGCACCATGCACCTCACCCATGTAAGATGATGAACTTAATTGATAAGTGTTGTGTGCGTTCTGAGTGCCCCAACAACTAGCTATTCCCTCACCTCATGTCTTTTCATCTGGCCTCCCTATTTCCTGAGATACAATAATATTAAAATTAGCCCAATTAATAACCATTCAATAATCTCTACATGTTCAAGTGAAAGGAAGAGTTGCATATCTCTCAGTTTAAATTAGAAGCTAGAAATAATAAAGCTGTGTGAGAAAGGCACATTGAATGATAAGACCGGCTGAAACCTACCCCTCTTATGCCAAACAGTCAAGTTGTGGATGCAAAGGAAAAGTTCTTGAAGGCAATTCAAAGTGCTGCTTCAGTGAGCACATAAATGATAAGAAAACCAACAGCCTAATTGCTGATATGAAGAAAGTTTCAGATAGAGGCATTCTGGGTAGAAAATCAAACCAGCCATAGCATTCCCTTCAATCAAAGCATAGTCCAGATCAAATTTCTAACTTTCTTCAATTCTGTGAAGCCTGAGACAGGTGAGGAAGCTGCAGAAAAAAAGCCTCAAACTAGTAGAAGTTGATTAATGAGGTTTAAGGAGAGAAGTTATCTCCAGATAAAATGCAAGATGAAGCAACAATTGCTTATGTAGAAGATTCATCAAGTTATCCCAAAGATCAAACTAAGATAATTAATGAAGTGAACTACACTAAACAACAGATTCCCAATGTGGACAAACAGCCTTCTATTAGAAAAAGATGTTATCTAGGACTTTTAAAGAAGTTACAAAGAGTTACAAAGAAGATGTCAATGCCTGGCTCTCTTGTTAGGGGCTAATGCAGCTGGTAACTTTAAGTTGAAACCAATGCTCATATATTATACCATTCTAAAAATCCTAGAACCCTTAAGAATTATGCTCAGTCTACTCTGCATATACTTTATAAATGAAACAACAAAGCCTGGATGACAGCTGCTTACAACATGGTTTACTAAATATATGATCCCACTATTGAGTCCTATTAATCAAAGAAAAAAAAAAAAAGAGTCCCTTTCATATTACTCAAAGACAATGAACCCAGTCACCGAAGATCTCTGATAGAGATTACAATGAGATTAATATTGCTTTTATGCTTACTTACATAATTTCCCTTCTGTAGCTCATGGATCAAGTAGTAATTGTGATTTCAAGTCTTATTTTCATAGAAATATATTTCATAAGGCTACAGCTACAATAGACAGTGATTACTCTGATGGATCTCGCTAAAGCAAATTTAAAACTTTCTAAAACACATTCACCATTTTAGATATCATTAAGAACATTCATGGTTCATGGGAAGAGGTTAAAATGTCAACTTCAACTGGAGTTTTGAAGAAGTGATTCCAATCCTCAGGGTTGACTCTGAGGTGTTCAGGACTTCAGTGGAGTACAGGAAGTAACTGCAGATGTGGTAGAAATATCAAGAGAACTAAAATTACAAGTAGAGCCTGAAGATGTGACTGAATTTGCTGCCACCTCACAATGAAACTTTCACAGATAAGGAGTTGCTTCTTGCAGATGAGCAAAGAAAGTGATTTCTTGAGATGAAATCTATTCCTAGTTAAGATGCTTTCAAGATTGTTGAAATGAGGAAAACTGATATAGAATATTACATACATTTAGTCGATAAAACAACAGCACGGTTTGAAAGTATTGACTCCAATTTTAAAGAAGTTCTACAGTAGGTAAAAATGCTATCAAGCAGTATTTGCATGCTACAGAGAAATCATTTTTCCAAAGGTCAGTGGGTGGGGCAAACTTCATTTTCTTATTTTAAGAAATTGCCAAGCCATCATAAACTTCAGCAACTGTCATCCTTGATCAGCCAATAGCCATCAAATCAAGGTAAGGCCATACAACAACTAAAAGATTATGATCACTGAAGATTCAGGAGGTTAGCATTTTTAAAAAATATATAATATTTTTAATTAAGGTTTATACATTGTTTTTTTAGACATCATGCTATTTCACACCTAACATACTATGGATATAAACATAACTTTTATTTCACTGGGAAGCCAGTGACTTGCTTTTTTTGTGTGTGACTTGCTTTAATGTAAACATAGCTTTTATTGAGGTGGTCTAGAACAAAACTCCCAATATCTCCAAGGTATGCCTGAATTATAAAATAAAGTCTGCCATTAAATTCAAAATAATCTGCTATTTCACTATTATCTCTTTGGAGTTATTCCAACTGAACAAAGCTTAGTAGCCTTACGTGGGTATTTATTACTTCCTATAGCTGCAGAGTTTCTCCATGTTATGTTCATATTTCACATTTTGAGACCAATCACTTGGCTAACATTTTAGATATGTAACTCTATGATCTCCTAGAATAAAAAATAATATTTGGTATCAGAATAATGCAGCCATTTCTATATTTTTACTTAGCTGGTCAATTATAAATTTGTCTGAAGAGTCCTTGTTGAACACACTATCAAGGCTAGATGTTGTCATAAACAAATTGATAGATTATTTACCTAAATTCAGATGGGTACTCAAGGTTCTAAGAAACATGAACATATCATGATAAGGAACCTAAGAGGTTATGGATACTTTTGTTCTGTGTTATCTTAGTCAGGGGAAACATTGTTCATATAGTCACTCCAGCCATAATCTTGATTGCTCATTTTCCCTCTATTAAGAAGTCCTCTCATTTCTATTCTTAAATATCACAGGTCAATCCTTCCTCCAGTCTACGCTGCCATGTATCTTAGTCTAATATAAGCCATTATCAAGTCTGAATGATATGACAGCTTCCTTTTTGATCTTCCTGCTTATATTCCTATACTTTAAATCATTTTTTTCCTTTGCAAGTTAGCTCTGGTAAATATTAAAGATAAAAGAATTACAACCTGCATGATTCTTGTGTCCTATATTATAATCCATTGTTTATGACCTCTGAAAAGTTACCATGAGTGTTTGCTAAGTCACTTCAGTCGTGTCCAATTCTTTGTGACCTTATGGATTGCAGCCTGCCAGGCTCCTCTGTCTAGGGGGATTTTCCAGGCAGGAATAATGGAGTGGGTTGCCATGCCCTCCTCCAGAGGATCTTCCTAACCCAGGTATTGAACCCACCTCTCCTGTAGCTCCTGCCTTGCAGGTGGATTCTTTACCACTGACCCACAGGGGAAGCCCTGAAAAGTTATCATATTACAACTTTAATAAAACCTATGCAATCTTCTGGTTGCAATAAGCATACCAATAGAAGGCAATGGCACCCCACTCCAGTACTCTTGCCTGGAAAATCCCATGGACAGAGGAGCCTGGTAGGCTGCAGTCCATGGGGTCGCTGAGAGTTGGACACGACTCAGTGACTTTACTTTCACTTTCAGTTTCCTGCTTTGGAGAAGGAAATGGAAACCCACTCCAGTATTCTTGCCTGGAAAATCCCAGGGACGGCAGAGCCTGGTGGGCTGCCGTCTATGGGGTCGCACAGAATTGGACACGACTGAAGAGACTTAGGAGCAGCAGCAGCAGCAGTAGCAGTGGTTAAGAAAGAAGACTCTGTGTAAGTAAGTCTGATAGTTTAGGATCTTAACTCATAGGCTTACTTATAATGTGGTTTTGAACAATTTACTTAAACTGTTTCATTTCCTCATTGTCAAAGACAGAAGTAGTTCCTTTCTCAAAAGACTTGTCATGAGGGATAAACAAATCAATTCACATGCAGTGCTTAAAATGGTTCCTGGCACACAAGAATTGCTAAGTAAATATTTAATATTATTCTTTACTGACCAAAAAAAGTTACAACATAAACTGGACTCTTCCTTCTCCATTTCTTCTTACTTTCTTACTCATCCATTGCAATCCAAACTCAATGCATCCTCTGTTTAATTTCTCTAAGCCCCCAAATTTTTCCTAGTTGTGGATTTTCACTCAGAATCTGAAATGATCTTGCTTGTGTTCTTCACGCTGGCCTATTCTCAGCCTTGTTTGATCGGCTGTCACCTTTTCAGTAACTGTCCCCTAAATCCCTGGATTTCTATCTATCAGATCCTATAATTTTATTTCAGGTGATTGCTTCCTAATCATTATTAAGATGCTTAATTGTCTATTTCCTTGTTAACAGTCTGCTGTCTGTCTTATTCATATCCAGTCCTGGATGCTTCTTAAAGAAGTGGTAACAATGACAATAAAAAATGCATTGAATTACTCAATGAAAGCATGAATCAATAGCTACTTATAAACCCAACAGTTTAACTTCTTTTTGAAGGTCTCCTTGGGTATTCAGGGTGTCTTGCATCTCCATACAAATCTTGAGATTTTTTGTTCAATTCCGTGAAAAATGTCATTTGTAATTTGATAGGGATTGCATTGAATCTGTAGATTGCCTAGGGCAGTATAGTCATTTAAACAATACTGATTCTTCCAATCCATAAACATGGTATCTCTTTCCATCTGTTTATGTCTTCTTCAGTTTCTCTCATTAGCATTTTTGAGTTTTTGGAGTACAGATCTTTTGTTTCCTTAGGTAGGTGTATTTTTCTTTTGTTTCCTTAGGTAGGTTTATTTTTCTTTTGTTTCCTTAGGTAGGTTTATTTTTCTTTTGTTTCCTTAGGTAGGTTGATTTCCAGGCATTTTATTCTTTCTGATGCAATGATAAATGGAATTGCTTCTTAAATTTCTCTTTCTGATCTTTTATTGTTAGTGTATAGAAATGCAACAGATTTCTGTGTATTAATTTTGTCATTTGCAACTTTACCAAATTCATTGTTGAGTGCTAGTTTTCTCTTTGCCAGGTGGCTTACTAGTGGTAAGAACACACCTGACAATGCAGGAGACATGAAAGACTCGGGTTCAGTCCCTGGGTTGGGAAGATCCCTTGGAGAAGGAAAAGGCAACCCACTCCAGCATTCTTGCCTGGAGAATCCCATGGAGAGAGGAGCCTGGCAGGCTGCAGTCCATAGGTTCACATAGAGCTGGGCATGACTGAAGTGACTTAGCACACAGGAGTAGTTTTCTGGTAACATTTTAGAATCTTCTACATATAGTGTCATGTCATCTGCAAACAGTGAGGGTTTAACTTCCTCTTTGCCAATTTGGATTCCTTTTTCTTCTCTGATTGCTGTAGCTAGGACTTTCAAAACTATGTTGAAAAAAAGTGTTGAGAGTGCACATCCTCGTCTTATTCCTGATCTTAGAGAGAATGATTTTAGCTTTCTATCACTGAGTATGATGCTAGCTGTGGGCTTGTCATACATGGTCTTTATTATGTTGATGTAATGGCAACCCACTCCAGTATTCTTGTCTGGAGAATCCCATGGACAGAGGAGCCTGGTGGGCTACAGTCCACAGGGTCGCAAAGAGTCAGACATGACTGAGTGACTTCACATCACATCACATATACTTTTTATGTCCCCTTTCTGGAGAGTTTCTATCATAAATGGGTGATGAATTTTGTCAAAGGTTTTTTTCTGGATCTATTGAGATGATCATATGGTTTTTATTTTTTAATTTGTTGATGTGGTATATCACATTGATTAATTTGCAGATTTTGAAAAAATCCTTGTATCCCTGGGATGAATCCCACTTGATCATGGTGTATGATCAATGTTTTTAACATATATAGATTGCTAGTATTTTGTTGAGGATTTTTGCATATATGTTCATCGATGATACTGGCCTGCAATTTTCTTTTTCTGGATATCTTGTTTGATTTTGGTATCAGGGTAATGGTGGCCTCATAAAATGAGTTTAGAAGTTTTCCTTCCTCTGCAATTTTTTGCAACAGTTTCAAAGGATAGGTGTTACTTCTTCTCTAAATGTATGCAAATTCACCAGTGAAGCTGTAAGGTCCTGGACTTTTGTTTCTTGGGAGGTTCTTAACCACAGTTTCAATTTCAGTGCTTTTGATTGGTCTGTTCTTATTTTCTATTTCTTCCTGGTTCAGTCTAGGGAAACTGCACCTTTCTAAGAATTTGTCCATTTCTTCCAGGTTGCCCATTTTATTGGCATATAGTTGTTCATAATAGTCTCTTATGATCCTTGGTATTTCTGTGGAGTCAATTGTAACTTCTAAGATTGAGAAACTTAATACCCAATAAGATCCATTATGACACATAGATGAGAAATATCTATTATAAAAATATTAGAGAATTTTTAAAAAATATTTACATATATTCATTTTCTCTGGATAAAATCAGTATGCTTACCTTGCATATATTATCTTGTAACTCAAGGAAGTAGTGTTGTCCATTATTCAGATAAACTATTAAATTTATTTTTAAGAAATATTTGTTGATAAGTATTTGAAAATAGTTGTACTATAAACAGTGTGATAGATAGGAATATGTCCCTGACTTCAATGAACTAAGTCTTGTATAAAACTATGAGCAACAGAACAAACAGCATCTTATTATATTTCATGTTCTCATTTAATGTTAAACATATGAGATATTTATTATAATCTAATAATAGCTGAGAAAAAAAATTATCCTCTGATCAGTGATTGATTTACTCAAAATCCCTTTTGAGGTGAAAATATGGAAACAGAATTTGAACCTATATGTTCCTGGTTCTAAGCCATATCTCAATAATGTTTTACATGGCCATCCGGGAAGGCAAGGTCTATATATCTACCAGGTAAAAGCATTAAGACATACAAACAGGTATTTAGAGTACAACAAGATAAACAGACACAATGAAAAAGCTATTTGTCCAGAGGGAACAGAGAAAACTTGTACCATGCTGACTGAGGAAGTCTTATGAGTTGCTGACTGGCACAATGGAAAATGAAGGATAGTTGGAATTTTAACAGGTAAAACTGAAAATTTGGGGGACTAAGGAGAAATGCATGGAAAATAAATATTCCTTCCTTAAAAATACTCCAAACGTTCTCTGTGAAAAATGTGTTAATAACAAGTTTCCTTGAGATGGTGATTTTATGCTTAAGTGAAAGTCTTTTGGCTTTTCTATGGTGGTACTGCCTGAGTAATAAATAAATAATACAAAAATCAATGGCTGAAAGTTGTACACAATTTTATTTTATATAATTGCTGATCAGACAGAAAGCTAACACCTGCCTGATGGATTTACATTTTGATACCTGTCATATTCCTCTAAATTTTATGTTTTGGAAGAAAATTAGTTTAATTCTGCACAACAAACCTATTGTATTGTAGGTTTGAGCAATATTAATAGAAGTGGATAATCTAGTTTTTGGGTTTTGGAATTTAATATCTAGAATAGTGGAGAAATATGGTTAAGTTCATAACAGGGTGCTTGCTCATTAGAGGTAAAGGAGTAGGCTTATATTAAAGAAATATTCCAGATCTTAAATTCAATACAAACTTTTGAACTAGATTTTCTCATTTGGTAAGCTATCATGGTTGTTCTTTCAAGTTAATTGTATATATGAGCCTTCTATTGGCTCCCCAGTGGCTCAGTGGCAAAGAATCCTTCCGCCAAAGCAGGAAATACACAAGCCTCTGGTTCAGTCCCTGATTTGGGAAGATCTCCCAGAGTAGGAAATAGCAACCCACTCCAGTATTCTTGATGGAAAATTCCAGGGACAGAGGAGCCTAGCAGGCTGCCGTCCATGGGGTTGCAAAGAGTTGAACACAACTGAGCAGTCAGACATGACTGAGCAGTCACTTAGTGAGCACACATGCACACGTACAGACTTCTATACTACATGAATGACAATTAACCTTGATATTGGAATATTCTTTAAATGCACCAACCTATCTTTGAAAGAGTTATAGAACTCTATAGTACATTATATTAAAATCTCTCTCTTTTGTAAATAATCATGTTCCCATTTTGGACTTCAAAGTATTTAATTAGACTTGATAACAATGATAATTGGATAAATTTGATGCTTAGAATAAACATTCAGTTCAATTTAGTTGCTCAGTCATGTCTGACTCTTTGCAGTCTCATGGACTGCAGCATGCCAGGCCTCCCTGTCCATCACCAACTCCTGGAGTTCACTCAAACTCATGTCCAGTGAGTTGGTGATGTCATCCAACCACCTCATCCTGTTTTGTCCCCTTCTCCTCCTGCCTTCTTTCTTTCCAAGCATCAAGGTCTTCTCAAATGAGTCAGTTCTTTATATCAGGTGGCCAAAGTATTGGAGTTTCAGCTTCAACATCAGTCCTTCCAATGAATATTCAGGACCAATTTCCTTTAGGATGGACTGGTTGGATTGCCTTGCAGGCCAGGGGACTCTTAAGAGTCTTCTCCAACAAACACACACAGTTCAAAAGCATCAATTCTTTCGTGCTCAGCTTTCATTATAGTCCAACTCTCACATCCATACATGACTACTGGAAAAACCATAGCCTTGACTAGATGGACCTTTACTCATAATAGTAAAATCATGTTTTTATTCCAAATTCTATTTTATATTTCTTAATCTACAGTCAATATTTTACTAAGAATACATATCTAAAAACAGAAGGATCAACTTTCTTTGAGAAACAGGGTTTTGGGTCTTCAAGTACAAGGAATCTGAAGAACTAAAGCTACTTTCACTAACCTTCTGCAGTATATTTCACCATGTAACTTTTAATATCTCTATTTCATACTTGTGACTTTTCTCTCCCTTATTAGTTTTGTGGAAAGATGTATCATATTAGACACTACCTTGATTTTATGAGAAATGCAAATATAAAGTGTTCTGCTAGATGAATAGATAAAGGAGTCATGGTACATATATACAATGGAATATTATTCAGCTATAAAAAAGAATGTATTTGAGTCAGTTCTAATGAGATGGATGAAACTGGAACCTATTATACAGAATGAAGTAGGTCAGAAAGAGGAACACCAATACAGTATATTAACGCATATATGTGGAATTTAGAAAGATGGTAACAATGACCCTGTATGCAAGATGGCAAAAGAGACACAGATTTAAAGAACAGACTTTTGGACTGTTTGGGAGAAGTCACGGGTGGGATGATTTGAGAGAATAGCATTGAAACATGTATATTATCATATGTAAAATACATGACCAGTGCGAGCTTGATGCATGAAGCAGGGCACTCAAAGCTTGTGCTCAACCCATGGGAATAGGATGGGGACCGAAGTGGGAGTGGGGGCACATATACATCTGTGGCTGATTCATGCCAATGTATGGCAAAAACCACCACAACATTGGGGTACATGTGTCTCTTTCAATTCTGGTTTCCTCGGTGTGTATGCCCAGCAGTGGGATTGCTGGGTCATAAGGCAGTTCTATTTCCAGTTTTTTAAGGAATCTCCACACTGTTCTCCATAGTGGCTGTACTAGTTTGCATTCCCACCAACAGTATAAGAGGGCTCCCTTTTCTCCACACCCTCTCCAGCATTTATTGCTTGTAGACTTTTGGATCGCAGCCATTCTGACTGGTGTGAAATGGTACCTCATTGTGGTCTTGATTTGCATTTCTCTGATAATGAGTGATGTTGAGCATCTTTTCATGTGTTTGTTAGCCATCCGTACGTCTTCTTTGGAGAAAAGTCTATTTAGTTCTTTGGCCCATTTTTTGATTGGGTCGTTTATTTTTCTGGAATTGAGCTGCATAAGTTGTTTGTATATTTTTGAGATTAGTTGTTTGTCAGTTGCTTCATTTGCTATTATTTTCTCCCATTCCAAAGGCACCCCAATGTTCATCGCAGCACTGTTTATAATAGCCAGGACATGGAAGCAACCTAGATGTCCATCAGCAGATGAATGGATAAGAAAGCTGGGGTACATATACACAATGGAGTATTACTCAGCCATTAAAAAGAATACATTTGAATCAGTTCTAATGAGGTGGATGAAACTGGAGCCAATTATACAGAGTGAAGTAAGCCAGAAAGAAAAACACCAATACTAACACATATATATGGAATTTAGAAAGATGGTAATGATAGCCCTGTATGCGAGATAGCAAAAGAGACACAGATGTATAGAACAGACTTTTGGACTCTGTGGGAGAGGGAGAGGGTGGGATGATTTGGGAGAATGGCATTGAAACATGTATACTATCATGTAAGAAGCAAATCACCAGTCTAGGTTCGATATAGGATACAGGATGCTTGGGGTTGGTGCACTGGGATGATCCAGAGAGATGATATGGGGAGGGAGGTGGGAGGGGGGTTCAGGATTGGGAACTCATGTACACCCGTGGTGGATTCATGTCAATGTATGGCATAACCAATACAATATTGTAAAGTAAAATAAAGTAAAATTAAAAAAAATAAAAATAAAAATTTAATTTAAGTACAATAAAGCCTAAACAGAATCAGATTGCCCCCAAAAATAATAATAATAAAATAAAATCTGGTCTGTAAAAGCAAAAAAAAAATAATAATAATAAAATAAAATTAAAAAAAAAAACCATCACAACAATGTAACATAATTAGCCTCCAATTAAAATAAATTAACTAATTTTAAAAATGAAATAAAATTTTATGCTAAATAAACAATCTAGTTTTTAATATGTGAGATCCAACTATTAGAACAAGTGTCTCAGTGTAATAACTTCCATATTTGTAATCATCTTCAAGTAATTCAAAGTCACTAAAATTCAAAAGTCTCAAGATTCAAAGTTTCTTCTGATCCCAACAGCTTTCCTTTTCATTCAATTATATCTCTGGAACTACTCTTTCATTGTTGCCTTTAAATGCTATCTTTGTTCTCATAAGCAAATGTGTTTGCCTTATTTCACAACATATACTCAATTTTCATAATTTTTCAGTGAGATATTTATCTTTTAACTTCTATTAGTGCATTTTATCCAATTAAAATAGACAACTGATTATTCACCTTTTTGTCCAAAATCCTCACTCAGTTATCAGTAAAGAAAAAGAAATAAACCCTAAAATTGAAATGGTGTAATAAACAGAAATAGACGATAATGATGATAGATAAACAGATGATGAATTCTGAAAACAAACAAATTATTGCCATGCTCTTTCGGAGAACTAAACTTTTTTTTTTTTTTTTTTCAAAAAAATCTTGATTTTTCTTGCAAATATTCCTCTTTAATGTGCAAACAAATATCAGTAGATCTTGTGTAAATGTTCTGAATTTTTTTTGTGTGTGAAGTGAAACACATAGTTACATGTTCATACGGTTTAGTTTAGACTCATGTTAATTATGAATGTGTGGTTCTTAAACCTTTTAGGAACTTTTTTTGTGAAGTGAAACACATAGTTACATGTTCACATGGTTTAGTTCAGACTCATGTTAATTATGAATGTGTGGTTCTTAAACCTTCCAGGAACTTAAGAAAATACTCTTTCATTCACTTAAAAAGAGTAAACATTTAAAGCCTTAAGTGAATTTCACTGGAATCATTATTAATCTGTGCTAAAGTGATGCTTTCTCTTCTCCATCTTATATATGCTTAATTGTATCAAAATAGTTTGTACACATTGCATTTTGTTCCATAATGTTAAAGAAAAAAAAAAAAAAAAACTTCTAACTTGCTTCTTCTTGGGTCTCATTTGTGTCATATTCATCTTCCATAATCACATCAACTCTTGCCCAGCAAACTTTCAGTGACTCTCCATTATTTGCTGAATTAAACTGTGAAGATATAAGAAATCTCACTTACATTGGAGTGGGGAAGCCCTGAAGAGGAAGCTTTCAGGAAGTACTACTCCTGGCAGGCTACATCACCAGCAGGGAGACAGAAGGTAAGAACTAATCTGACAAGGGAAGATATTTTCATCTGGGAATTCTATCTCCTGCTTTTAAGAAAAAAAAGAAAGATCCTTCTCTATCCCAACAACACTCTAACCACTACTTGAAGACAATGAGAAATGGCAACAATGTCAATGCTTTGTTCTCCAATAAAATTTGCTTAACACAACCCTCTCCAGTTTTCTTCTCACACCTTATAAAAGCGGATCTTCTTTCTGATTCTTCAGATCTGCATGTGATTCACCACAATTTGCTTGCCCCGGATTACAATTCCTCCACCATTCCTGAATAAAGTCAATTTCACTTTTTATAATTTGTCAATTATTTCATTTAGGGTTGGCAAAACTCCTTTGTTTTCTAGTTAAGTTTTGCCATTATATGCCTCACAGCTTTGCCTTTTAACATTCTCCGTTATTATTTCTTCATATAAATTCTACATTTCTTGTAATCTGACTGGTCTCTGTCCCTCAAACAAGTGTATAATTTCCAAGCTTATGGTCTAATTGTTTAAAAAATGTTAAAACACACAAAAAAGATTTAAAGTTGTATTTGGGTTTGTCTCTTATTCCAGAAAAACAATGTATCTGAAAATACTGAGCTATTTTTCAAATAAAAGTGACTTCCATATAAGGATTGTGAAAAATCAGAAAAATATAGAAAGATAATGGCAAAGAATTTCATTTTTTAACTAGAGTTAAACACCTACATGCAAACTTTGGCCAAATTACACTGTATATATAAAAAAAAAAAAGAGGAGCAAGGGAATTGACATATGTAGTATGCATCAGAGTTAATATTAATTCAAATGAGTTTCTTAATAGTAAACACACATAGTAAATGCAAAAGATAAGAAAATGGGGAGGAAAATGAGTTTTAAACCATTTGGAATTCTTTCATGACATACTGTGTTCTCACATCTACTAATTCAGATTAGCAATTTTTTTGTAAGTGTGAATGTATTTTTTTCTACTTCTTTAAGAGATGGGCTGATCTTGTCTAGAAAAATATACTTCACTTTCATCTTTTCAACATTCATGCATTGCACATTGGCCTGCTTATCTTCTTTTGTATGCCAGATTCAGATTTTCATACCTCAGCCAGTGAAAGGACATTTCGAGCTATTATATTGCTGCCTGCTGACTGTAACAATTCAGTTTTTTCAAAATCATCAACTTAGTATATCAGTATATGTGCATTTTTGAATGACAGATTTCATTTTGCTCATAACCTTATATGAGTGAAAAATGAAAACAAATATAAATTGTCAAATCAGCTTGAAAAGCATGATTTACTTATCTTTGATAAAAGTAGAGCAAAAATGAAATCCATTAGGCATGTCTAAAATTGTTAGCCTCAAGTAGACAGTTTTCGAACTTTAGTCAACTATGCATTTGGCTGTGAAGAAAAATAATTGAATTAAAGAAACTATATGGAGTTCTATAAAGATAGCATTCAAAACAAATTCTAAGGCATCTGATGTAATAAGCTTATTGTTTCTATTGTTTTTCTACTGTGAACTCCCTGGAAACAAAATCACGCTTAGGATATCACTATAATATCTTGGTTTATTTGGTTTTTCTGGAAATTAAGATTTAACAAAATGGGGAGCTATGAAAGTCTTGCTTTTGCTATAGAATCATTTTCTGCCAGGAGCTCATTTGGCAGTTTTGGCATCGGTGCCTTTTTTCATAACAAGGTTAAGACTTATATTCATTCATCAGAGTTCACTTCTGTGGATTTACTCTTATGTCCTAATAGAAACTTTTAGGGCCATTTTAGTCTGTCTTCTGCTCTAGATCATAAATGGCCTTACCCTTTCAGATGTGCAGCATGCAAACCTTTGGATAGCCATTCTATAACTTTACTAAAGTATAAGAATTTAAGTGGCAAGGTATAGTATCTTCTAACAATTTCAGCAACAACAAATACTGCAAAGTCTCAGAGTTTATATTAAAAGTTATATTAATATATTATCATTATATTATTTTCACAATATAGTTAACACAAAAAGTAAATTTTAAATCACATAATTAATAATATATGTGAAACACACAAAATGGACAAGATAAATTGAATATATATATATTATTTAAGGGAGCAAATATTTAATAACATTTTGCTCAGAATTAAAGTAGCTGACACCTTTCTCCAGATTGTAGATACTCTGTTTTTCTTCCTACCATCTAGCAATGGCAGATAAATCTCTTGTGCACTTTTTGGAGCTCCTGAAATTTCTGAGAGCTTAAATTAGCTTTAAGAACTTGCAGAAGAAAAATAATAACATGGAAATATGATAGATTATTTGGAAAATATATCATTCTATATTGTAAAGGAAATTTCAGGGAAGACAATGAATTACTTGTCATTGACACTGCTTATACACTATACATACAAGTGTATACACTATATACGCAAGCGTTCATCTCCCAAGTAATATACTTCCACAGGACACAAATTTGTTTTCAAATTGTTAAGACTTGAAGAAATTGATTCCTTTTAACAATTTAAGCATGGTTTTCAAATTTCCTGTCCTGTGCTGTGCTGGTTTGCTCTGTCTGACTCTTTGTAACCCCATGGACTGTACCTGCCAGGCTCTTCTGTCTATGGGATTTTCCAGGCCAGAATACTGGAGTGGGTTGCCACGGCCTCCTCCAGGGGATCTTCCTGATCCAGAGATGGAACCTGTGTCTCTTGCACTGCAGGAGGATTCTTTAGCACTGAGTGACCTATTTGGCATAGCCTAAAATAATAAAAATATTTCTGCATACCATATAGTTTTTTTCTTACATTTATTTTTTACCTTGAATTTAGGGAAACCTGATTTACTTGCCCTTTTCCTGTGTGCTTTCTAATTGACTAAACACAAATATAATCAAACTTTCACTCATATTATGATTTATTATTTCAAAAATCATTATATAACCTAGTCAGTCATCTGAACATTCTGTTAATATGTAGTCAAAGACATTTTAATATTGTTGAGCCCCCATAAGTATATATTTGCAAATGATGAAAGTTCCTTATGACCTTTGTGAAAATTATAAAAATAATTATAAAAGTATGAACAGCCTAGACAAAACCAACAGCACCAGGAATTCCAGGAGTGTGATGCATAAGCCACAGAACATCTGTGCTAAGAATGTTTGAATTCCATATGAAATCTGATGTCGTGCAGCAAGGACTTAGTAAGACTAAACAGATAATGATAGTTTTTGTGGAATATATCATATATAGAAATCATGACAGATTTATAAAGCCCTGATTGGTATATAATGTCATTTGGGAATGGTATAACTTGTTTACATCTCTGAATAGAGATAACTGTATTTAAGCAAATAAAAATAATCAATATAGTTTTTTAAATTTCATTTTTAATTGGAGAATAATTGCTTTACAATATTGTGATGGTTTCTGCCACACCAACATGAATTGATCTCAAGTACCTTATGATATATCATATTAAAGAATCTTAAATATATATATATATATATACACATATATACATATATATGTTGTGTGATTGAAAACATACATCAGTTCAGTTCAGTCACTCAGTCATGTGCGACTCTGTGATGCCATGGACTGTAGCACACCAGGTCTCCCTGTCCATAATCACCTCCCAGAGTTTACTCAAACTCATGTCCATTGAGTTGATGATGTCATCCAACCATCTCATTCTCTGTCATCCCCTTCTGCTCCCGCCTTCAATGTTTCCCAGCATCAGGGTCTTATCTAATGACTCAGTTCTTCACAACAGGTCACCAAAGTATTGGCGTTTCAGCTTCAACATCAGTTCTTTCAGTGAATATTTAGGACTGATTTCCTTTAGGATGGACTGGTTGGATCTCTTTGCAGTCCAAGGGACTCTCAAGAGTCTTCTCCAACACCACAGTTCAAAAGCATCGATTCTTCGGCGCTCAGCTTTCTTTATAGTCTAACTCTCACATCCATACATGACCACTGGAAAAACCATAGCCTTGACTAGATGGCCATTTTTGGCAAAATAATGTCTCTGCTTTTTAATATGCTGTCTAGGTTGGTCATAGCTTTTCTTTCAAGCAGTAAGCGTCTTTCAATTTCATGGCTGCAGTCACCATCTGCAGTGATTTGGAGCCCCACTTCCCAAATAAAGTCTGCCACTGTTTCCCCATCTATTTCCCATGAAGTGATGAGACTGGATGCAATGATCTTAGTATTCTAAATGTTGAGCTTTAAGCCAACTTTTTCACTCTCTTCTTTCACTTCCATCAAGAGGCTTTCTAGTTCTTCTTCACTTTCTGCCATAAAGGTGGTATCATCTGCATATCTGAGGTTATTGTTATTTCTCCCAGAAATCTTGATTCCAGCATGTGCTTCTTCCAGCCCAGTGTTTCTCATAATGTACATTGAATATAAGTTAAATAAGCAGGGTGACAACATACAGCCTTGATGTACTCCTTTTTCTATTTGGAACCAGTCTGTTGTTTCATGTCCAGTTCTAACGGTTGCTTCCTGACCTCCATATAGGTTTCTCAAGAGGCAGGTCAGATGGTTTGGTATTCACATCTCTCTAAGAATTTTTCAATTTATTGTGATCCACACAGTCAAAGGCTTTGGCATAGTCAATAAAGCAGAAATAGATGTTTTACTGGAACTCTCTTGCTTTTTCCATGATCCAGAGGATGTTGGCAATTTGATCTCTGGTTCCTCTGCCTTTTCTAAAACCAGCTTGAACATCTGGAAGTTCACAGTTCAGAGATTATTGAAGCCTGGCTTGGAGAATTTTGAGCATTATTTTACTAGCCTGTGAGATGAGTGCAATTGTTCAATAGTTTGAGCATTCTTTGGCATTGCCTTTCTTTCGGATCGGAATGAAAATTGACATTTTTCAGTCCTGTGGCTACTGCTGAGTTTTCCAAATTTGCTAGCATATTGAATGTAGCACTTTCACAGCATCATCTTTCAGGATTTGAAATAGCTCCACTGGAATTCCATCATGTCTACTAGCTTTTTTCGTAGTGATGCTTTCTAAGGCCCACTTGACTTCACATTCCAGGATGTCTGGCTCTAAATGGGTGATCACATCATTGTGATTATCTGGGTCATGAAGACCTTTTTTGTACAGTTCTTCTGTGTATTCTTGCCACCTCTTCTTAATATCTTCTGCTTCTGTTAGGTCCCTACCATTTCTGTCCTTTATTGAGCCCATCTTTGCATGAAATACTCCCTTGGTATCTCTAAATTTCTTGACGAGATCTCTAGTCTTTCCCATTCTATTGTTTTCCTCTATTTCTTTGCACTGGTCACTGAGGAAGGCTTTCTTATCTCTTCTTGCTACTCTTTAGTACTCTGCATTCAAATGGGTATATGTTTCCTTTTCTCTTTTGCCTTTTCACAGCTATTTGTAATACGTGTATTAAATATGTATTCTTAAATATATGTATATGTGTATGTACATGTATACACATACACACACACACATATATATAATTTTAATTGTATCTGAAGTACTCACCATATTAGCTTTTTTTTCTCCTGCGTCTTATAAATCACGTCTCTGTATACTTCAGCATGTTCATAAATTAAGAAGTTAACTCATAGGAAGTAGAGAGTTTTTCAATGACTCCTGCCACTTTTTTAGCATAACCTAGTATTTCTGAAATATTAACTTGTTATGTGTTAAAAACATGATACTGGATCTTCAAGTTACATATAAACAACAATGTTAATGAGGAGGGATTTTGCTGCTCAGATTTAACTGTTCTCTGTAAACATAGCATTAGATTTTTCCAAAGGCACGTGACTCTTTCTTGAGGGATTATATAAATTGACAATTACAGATTGACAATTATGAATCTTTTGTAAGAACTTCTAGATATAGACATTCTTAATCATTTATATAAGCATTGAAAAAAAACTCAAATAAAATATAGCTGCATCTAGCCACAAACACTGCTAAAAAAAAACATAAAACTTCTGTCTTTTAATTTCATGAAATTAAGTTAAAAATAACATTAATTCATTATAATATGCCACATCTGGACTAAGCTTATTATATTACTTATGGTTTTAATACATTTTCAAGAAGCACTTAATATCTAATTTTAATACATCATAAAAGTGAATCTTAAAAAAGTAAGTAACTTGCTGGAGGTGGCAGAGTAGGACTAGTGAGGCTGTAGGGGGAACCTAAGTCATTTCACTCTAATGTTCTAAACCATGTGTTCTGCTGGGCTTCCCTGGTGGCTCACAGGTTAAAGCGTCTGCCTGCATTGTGGGAGACCTGGGCATGATCCCTGGGTCAGGAAGATCCCCTGGAGAAGGAAATGGCAACACACTCCAGTATTCTTGTCTGGAGAATCCCATGGATGGAGGAGCCTGGTGGGCCTCAGTCCATGGGGTCGCAAAGCATCGGACACCACTGAGCAACTTCACTTTCACTTTCATGTGTTCTGCTGAACATTAGGCAGCTAATCATACCTGTTCTCAGGACCGCATTTACCTTTTTCTTTCAACACATTTTCATGCATAGAAAATGCTGTTCCATTGTTCTGATTTTGAATTGAAACATAAATAACATGGGAGAAATTTTTCACACCATTTCCAATTGTATTTCTCACATAGAGACTGACCGAATGAAGCCATTTTATCACACTGGGATCAGTCACACACAGTTGCAAATGCCATTTGAAGTGTCAAAGTGAAAAAGTCGGCTTTCAGTTATTTTCTTAAGATGACTTATTTCTGTCATTTATTTTTAAAAAGCAAATATATTGACCTATACTGGCATTAACTATTTATATATAAGCATGACAGAAAATACCATGATTTGACATCTTTCTTCCTCATGATTCAAATTATGCTATCCTCAATTAAAATTTCAAAATCTACAATATATACTGTAATGAACTTGTATAATTTAGGTACTCTAATCAATTTTTCATGTAATTTTCTCTTTTATTTGTATGAGTGAAACAAAAGAAAAATGAAATGAATTAAAAAATAAATAGCTATATCTCTGTTTAATTTCCTCATAAAGATATTTTGATAATTTCCCCCTGCAGAATAGAATTTAAAATGTGTATAAGCAAAATATTATGATTGTTCCAATAGAAATTAGATTTGTGATAGAAGGGAAAGGTTTTCAAATGTCTAAAAGTTCACAATCCTCAGCAAC
Source organism: Budorcas taxicolor (assembly GCF_023091745.1). Classification (NCBI taxonomy): domain Eukaryota; kingdom Metazoa; phylum Chordata; class Mammalia; order Artiodactyla; family Bovidae; genus Budorcas; species Budorcas taxicolor. The sequence continues at coordinate 64,587,891 of NC_068921.1, read as the reverse complement.
TGCATTAAATTCCTGTGAAAGTTTTAGGAACAAAGAATAAACAATTAGGGACCACATGCCCAGTTCACTGTTCTAGCTGTACACTTGTGTATATGTGCATGTGTATGCGTGTTTGCTTGCTGGAACCCAGGAACTTTGCTGAATTGTGTTCTTCTTTTTCATTCTAAAGGAAGAATAAATTCATCTGGACTCCATAATGGTTGCCATGATATTCTTATAGTTCCCTTGTTTTTCATTTCTTACAGCAAAAGGGGCTCACAGTGGGAACTAGAGAACTAGATCATTATGCTGGTCAGTGAAACTACTTCCAAAATTACCAACAAGGTACAACACTGCTTTTGACTCATAATATTTACTGGTCCAATGTAATTCAATGTAAGAAATATACAGAGTGCTTCCTGTTCAAACAGGTTTGATTGTAGTCCAATTTTCTTTCACACAAATAATTGACTTTAAGAAATAAATTTAAAAAATATATATATATCTACTTGTCACCTTGAGATTTTTATAAATTCTTATTTAAATGTGATAGATTATTCCATTTTGAGGGAATGTAAGACATGTACTAGACTACAATTCTATGCTGTTTTCTACAATTAATGTCCGTTTTGTTCAGTTTCTAAACTGTACTAAATTGGCTCTCTTAACACATTTTATTGATGTTCACCTAGAGAAGAAAACACAAATTGGAGTAAATTGATTTTTCCAACTTCAAGGGAAAGTTGATCCTATTTCAGATCATTTTTATTTCCTAACTGTGGATGGCTTTAGGTTTGGGTCAAACCAATTATTCTGTCTGATTGGAGACATGTACTAGAAAAGCCTCACCATCTAATCCATTCTACACCCACCATATACACATTCTTAAACATTTATCCTTCAGATCCATACATGAATCTTCAACTACTATCACAGTCTTTGGATTTAGACCCTCAAGACAATCATTTCCATGAAAATCATGAGTGGCAATTTTCTGAGATCACTGCATGCAGATGTGAGCAGGGACCTAAGGTAATTTGTCAGGAACTTCTTATGCTTATTGGAGGAAGTTTTTGTTGATAACTGTCTATAAAGCCAGGCCTACCTGGGGAAATCAGCCACATATCTGCAGAGGTGTGAGTATTCAGGTGAAGAAAGAGTTACTGAAAAGATTATTGGGGATGTAACAGAAAAAGTGAATACAACTATACTGGGGAGAGGAATGGAGCCACCAGGCAGAAAATACTAAGATACTGAATTCAACCCTGGTTCCCAGTGGCTTTGGGTAATTGACAGAGGCCTCTGAGAATATTGCACAGGGTATTTATACATATAAGCCTTAATATCCTTCTCAATTCATCAATTCTTAGCATTTTATTTTCTAAATATATCTCTGCTTCTGTTCCATTTTAAGAAATAATAGCAAAGAAGGCAGAGAAGGGAGAAAATTATCCATCATTGATCCTGATTATACTATAACTACCAGCACTGAATTTTAATAACAAGGATGAAAGAAATCACAACAGATGTTGTGGCAGATATAAAGGAGAAAGAAAAAAAGAAAAAGTCCCCTAAACACCCAAATGTAAACGTTGTTATATCTCAAGGCACCAACTACAGCATCTTCCTTTTAAATGTCATCATCAGGAAACTCTCATAAGGTTTCTTCTTCTCCACACAGTTGGGGATTGAAGAGAAAATATTTGGGCAAAGTTAACTGGACATGTGTGATACCACCTGTCTGTATTGTATATTTTTTGTTCATTCTGAAATGGCTGTGAAGTTGAGACGGTATCTTCAGTACAGAAGGAAACAAACCACCCCTACCCTCTACCACTATTCTGCATTTGCCGTCCTCTTTGATAACCATAGGGTCATATAGAGATGATCTAGAACAAAAGATCAGAATGTGATTTTTTATTATAATGATAATGACACCCCTGCAAAGTAAGCACTGCCGGGTTGTCATTCTTTGTTGTGTAGAGCCCAAGCCCCTACAATCTGTACTCACTCCTTCAGATGATTCATCCCATCATTCCCTCTTCCACTCCTGAAACTCACAGATAAATCATAATCAGAGTACTCATTGACTTTATGTTTCAATTTAACTGAACTAAGGGATGCTCAGGTAGCTGGTAAAACATAATTTCTAGGTGTGTTTGTGAAGGTGTTTCTGGAAGAGATCAGCATTTGAATCAGTGGACTGAGTGAAGAGATTCCCCTCACCAATGGGGCTTCCCTACATCATCCAATCCACTGAAAGCCGAATGGACAAAAAGGCAAAGGATGGGTGAGATTTCTGAGATGGGACACCCTCTCATATCAGAGTTTCTGGTTCTTTGCCTCCTGTATCTAGAACTTAACGCCAGTGACCCTCTGGTTCTCAGGCTTTTGAAGTAGGACCGAATTATACCTTCCTGTTTCCTAGTTCTCAGATTACAGGCAGCAGAACCTGGGATTTCTTAGGGTCCATTACCACAGAAGCCAATTCCTATAATATATCTGTTACATATTTCTTCATATAATCTATTGGCTTTACTTCTCTGGAGAACGTTGCTTAATGCAACCGGGTTATTAAGAAGCTCACCTTTAAAAGTCACATAACCAGCATCTTGATAACAGGATGCTGAAAACGGACAGTCTGTTATTTGGAAGAGCATAAACATGAGCTCTTGTGTATTTATATTAAAACATCTATGTTCTGTTCTCAAAGAACAATCAGAAACTCTCCAAACCTTGCTTTGTAAGAAATTCTGGATTGACATTTGCTATTGTAGGAATAATTTACTTCCTTTCATTTAATTTAATCCCACGGTTTAAACATTTGAAGAGATCACATCTGGGGGAAAGAAAAGAGGGTGCCTGGTGAATAACCCAGGGCTGTCTAGCCAGTAAGAAAGGGAGAAAAGTTCTTCTCCAAACAGAGCACAAGGAAAAGCCTGGAGGTCGTCAGATGCCTGGAACCCTTTAAACAGCCAGCACACAAACTTGCATCATCTTTCTTCTGTTGGCAAGGCTGGTGCCCAGTGGAGACCCTGGCTCTAGCCCTCTGAACACAGCTTTCACAACTTGTGCTTACCTTTCTGGGAGATTCCCAGCCTGTTCCCTGGGGCCACACATCAGTATTTATTTTTGTGTTTTGGTTGATGACTTTTAAGTATATTACTATTGAATTTGAAGGAGTCTATACTTGTTTATGGAGAAGGAAATGGCAACCCACTCCAATACTCTTGCCTGGAGAATCCCATGGACGCAGGAGCCTGGTAGGCTAAAGTCCATGGGGTTGCTAAGGGTCCGACATGACTGAAGCGACTTCACTTTCACTTTTCATTTTCATGCTTTGGAGAAGGAAATGGCAGCTCACTCCAGTGTTCTTGCCTGGAGAATCTCAGGGACGGGGGAGCCTGGTGGGCTGCCGTCTATGGGGTCACACAGAGTCAGACACGACTGAAGCAACTTAGCAGCAGCAGCAGCATACTTGTTTATAATTATAATTTTTTCCCCTCTTGGAGGAAGCCATAAAAATGTACCACTCAGGCTCCATGATGGATAGAATGTGGCTGACTGACCTTACCAGCTGTCACCCTTGGGGATCAAGCACCATATTTCTGCTCAAGTCCTATACCTGAGATGACTCTCAGCCAGTGTCTGGAGGAGGGTCCCCTTCGGAGTGCTGACCTATTCCTGTAGATCACAGAAGTGCTCTAACAGGTGGCACTGGCTGGAGAGTCCTCAATGCTTTGGAAGAAAGCATACTGAGATGCTATAATTGCAAGACTCTTCCCTCTGCCCTGTCCTGTCACAGGCCAGTCCTGCACTGTAGTCTGCAAGCTCTCTCTGCCAAGTCCTGCTTCCTCCACTCTTTCCTTCATAGTCAGTTCCCCCAGTAAGTTGCTTGCATTTCCAGTCTTGTCTTGGCATCTGTTTGTTGGAGAATCCAATCTTAGATTCCCTGGTCCTGAAAGCAGTTGATATGGGTCATTAAAAAAGGAAAAACAAACAATCAAACAAACGTATAGAATCAAAGCTTAAAAAAAGAAAATGTGAAAGACAGATCTGAAAGACCAAGGAGATATAGATACTGATCAAGGACACTCTAGCTAATAAGCAATTACAAACCAATAAAATATTTTAAATAATAGCATTATACATATTTTTAAAGAATAATTTTTAAATTTCACTCTGAATTTCCTTGTATTTGGGGAAAATGATAAATATAATAAATTATATAAATGTCATATCTGGTTTAAAAGTTTGGCTTCAGCTATAGTCACTTGCCAGTGCCTCCACTTCCTTCTCCTCCACTTCCTTCTCCTTCCACCGAGCCATGTTTAATTAGTAGGTACTTTTTCTTTAATGACTCTACTTCCTCGCCTGCAATAACAGGCTGATATAGAGATATATGCTCACTGCTCTGGACCCTGTGGTTCTGCTATACATGTGACTCGAAACTTGCCAAACAGTGATCTTACCTAAGGTTGTTCAGCTATAACTGGAAGAAAAGACTCCTCTTTGTCCTTTTTCTGGGGCACTGTAGTTGTGAATGAAAATGCTAACAAGTCACAGAGAATGATTAGCTAAAACAATAAGACTAACTTGAAAACAACTGAGGTGATAGATGGAGTGTAGTTGGGACTAGAATCATTGATTGCTGTAATTCCTAAGGCTCTCTCCATCCCTGTTCTTGCTGTGGTTTGGCTACGCTATTCAATTAATTCAACATTTTGCTTGAGGCATCCTGAGTTGATGCTCCATTGCTTATAGATCAAAAAGCTTTATCTAGTGTAGTTTCATTCTAATTCCTTGATATTTCTTTCTTCATAGTGTCTCTCTAACTGACATTATGTGTGTTATATCATAATAAGCATTGTAGACATTTGACAGAGTATGACTTGCACTTTAGTGGAATATAAAATGAATTTAATTGATTTTAATCATTCTATCTTGTATTTTATTTCATGTATTATTTAAATGTTTAGTAAACTTCATTTTTAAAACAGTTTTAGCTTTACAAAAAATGTTACAAGAATTTCACAAAAAGTTCTCATCTATACACCTATACATCTATACATCTATCACCACATCACATTTCTCCTATTGTTAACATTACTATGGTATGTTTGTTACAATTAATGAAATGATGTTAGCACACAGTATTACCTAAAGTCTATGTTTTATTCATATTTCCCCACATTTTTCTCCCCTTGATGACTTTATGTGACCTGGAATCACATCTAGATTTTACCACATTACTTTTAGTAATCATAACTCCTTAGGATGGTTCCTTTGTTTTGACAGTTTCTCAAATCTTCCTTCTTTTTTGAGGACTTTTGTCATTTTCAGGAATACTGATCGGATATTTACAAGAATACCCTCAATTGGGATTGGTCTGAATTTTTTCTCATACTAAAACTACGGGTTATGGCATTTAGGTAAGAAGACAAAAGAGGAGAAGTGTCGTCCTCCTAACATCATATCAAGGGTATACTCTACTGAACTGCTTTACAACTGTTGATGTTAAGCTTGACCAGCTCTCTGAAGGAGTCTTTGTCAGGTTTCTCTACCATAAAGTTACCTCTCCTTCTTTATACACCACACTCCTTAAAAGAAATCACTATACCCAGCCCATACTTAAAGTCTTTAGAGTTATACTCCACTTTATGGAGTGCAATTCTTCTGCACTGGAAATTTTCATATGCTGCCTCATTTATTTAGCTAATTATTTATTTATGTCAGTTCAGTTCAGTCACTCAATCATGTCTGACTCTTTGTGACCCCATGGGCAGCAGCATGCCAGGCTTTCCTGTTCATCACCAACTCCTAGAGCTTGCTCAAACTCATTTCCATTGAGTTGGTGATGTCATCTAACCATCTCATCCTCTGTCATACCCTTCTCCTCCTGCCTTAAATCTTTTCCAGCATCAGGGTCTTTTCCAATGAGTCAATTCTTTGCATCAGATGGCCAAAATATTGGAGTTTCAGCTTCAGCATCAATCCTTCCAATGAATATTCAGGGTTGATTTCCTTTAGGACTGACTTGTTTGATCTTGCAGTCCAAGGGACTCTCCTCCTTTTGATAGTTCAAAAGCATCAATTCTTTGGTGCTTAGCTTTTTTATGGTCCACTTCTCACATCCATACATGACTACTGCAAAAACCATAGTTTTGACTATAAGGACTGTTGATAAAGTAGTGTCTCTGCTTTTTAATATGCTGTGGCTGCAGTCACCATCCACGGTGATTTTGGAGCTGAAAAAAAAAAAAGTCTCTTACTGTTTCCATTGTTTCCATGTCTATTTGCTGCCGGAGTCCAGCTCCAGCAGCCAGGGATTCAACCTGAAGGTGTGAGCGGTGTTGGCAAGAAACTGAGGCAGCCTCTCAGTTTTCTTGGACTGCCTGTTTATTTCAAGCTTATGATTCTCTTTTATACTTTTGCAAAAGCATTAGGTCAGAGGTTTGATATTTTTAGCTCCCATTGACCCAGATTTATTTTTCTCCAAAAATCATTGTTGCCCCTCAAAAGGAGTTCCTTCCTCAGCGACTCTCTTATCTACTTTTTCTCATGTGTCCTTGTGAATACTCTGTAATTCATGCTAATGTCTGGGCTGCATACCACATTCCTCAGTTTAATTCTTATCTTTCTAAGTCCTGTTTGCCCCTAGTATCCTAAGCTCCTCATTTCTTAGAAAGGGCTTCTAGCTAATAATATCTCTAAAGTCCCTAATTTCTATAAGCTATATTAGAATATTGTAACATTACAGCAATCGTTAAATCTTTAGCTTCTAACTATTTTAATTATTCCTAAGCCATAAACACTATTCTCACAAATGGGCTTCAGATAGCAATCCCTCCCATGGCCTCAAGCTGCAGCCTGTGTGCTCACCCTGGAACACTTTTTTGTAAAAGTCCTTGAACAAATGTCAGTGATTAACTTTATGAATTATTCTTTGAGCACAGCTGCGGAAGGCTTTATGCCTTCTGATGCTCTTCTCAAAAACAATAAGCACCTTAATATTCTCTTCAGTCAACTCAGCCGAGGAAAGGAAAAAACAAGTCAGAATCACAAAGCCTAACTCCTTCATTTCGGGTCCGTGCCTAGAGAACAAAGGGAGGGGGTTTAGGGCCATGCCTCTATTTTGTCAGTAATGCCTAAAACGGCTCCTAACAATTTGCCATGCAGTGATGGGACCGGATGCAGTGATCTTCATTTCTTCAATGTTGAGTTTTAAGTCAGCTTTTTCACTGTCCTCTTTCACACTCATCAAGAGACTCTTTAGTTCCTATTTGCTTTCTGTAATTAAGGGTGGTATCATATGCATATCTGAGGTTATGATATTTCTCCCAGTAATCTTGATTCCAGCTTGTGCTTCATCTAACCCAGCATTTTGTATGGTGTATTCTGCATATAAATTAAATAAGCAAGGTGACAATATACAATACAGTACTCCTTTTCCAGTTTGGAGCCAGTCCATCATTCCACTTCTGGTTCTAATTGGTGCTTCTTGACCTGCATACAGATTTCTCGGGAGGCAGGTCAGGTGGTCTAATATTCCCATCTCTTTAATTCCACAGTTTGCTGTGATCCACATAGTCAAATTCTTTAGCATAGTCAATGAAGCATATGTATTTCTGGAATTCTCTTGTTTCTTCTGTGATGCAATGGATGTTGGCAATTTGATCTCTGCTTCCTCTAATTTTTCTAAATTCAGCTTGAACATCTGGAAGTTCACGGTTCACATACTGTTGAACTCTGGCTTAGAGAATTTTGAGCATTACTTTGCTAACATGTGAGATGAGTGCAACTGTGGGGTAGTTTGAACATTCTTTGGCATTGCCTTTCTTTGGGATTGGAATGAAAACTGACCTTTTCCAGTCCTGTGGCCACTGCTGTGTTTTCCAAATTTGCTGACATATTGAGTGCATAACCTCAGATATGCAGATGACACCACCCTTATGGCAGAAAGTGAGGAGGAACTAAAAAGCCTCTTGATGAAAGTGAAAGAGGAGAGTGAAAAAGTTGGCTTCAAGCACAACATTCAGAAAATGGAGATCATGGCATCTGATCCCATCACTTCATGGGAAATAGATGGGGAAACAGTGAAACACTGTCAGACTTTATTTTTTGGGGGGCTCCAAAATCACTGCAGATGGTGACTACAGCCATGAAATTAAAAGACGCTTACTCCTTGGAAGGAAAGTTATGACCAACCTAGATAGCATATTCAAAAGCAGAGACATTACTTTGCCAACAAAGGTCCGTCTAGTCAAGGCTATGGTTTTTCCAGTGGTCATGTACGGATGTGAGCGTTGGACTGTGAAGAAAGCTGAGTGCCAAAGAATTGATGCTTTTGAACTGTGGTGTTGGAGAAGACTCTTGAGAGTCCCTTGGACTGTAAGGAGATCCAGTCTGTCCATTCTAAAGGAGATCAGCCCTGGGTGTTCTTTGGAAGGAATGATGCTTAAGCTGAAACTCCAGTACTTTGGCCACCTTATGCAAAGAGGTGACTCATTGGAAAAAACTCTGATGCTGAGAGGGATTGAGGGCAGGAGGAAAAGGGGACGACAAGAGGATGAGATGGCTGGATGGCATCACCGACTTGATGGACGTGAGTCTGAGTGAACTCCGGGAGTTGGTGATGGACAGGGAGGCCTGGTGTGCTGCAATTCATGGGGTCGCAGAGAGTCGGACATGACTGAGTGACTGTACTGAACTTTCTAGCATCATCTTTTAGAATTTGAAATAGCTCAACTGGAATTCCATCACCTCCAGTAGCTTTGTTCATAGTGATGCTTCCTAAAGCACACTTCACTTGGAAAGTGATGTCTGGTCCTAGGTTAGTCATCACACCAGTTGTTGTTATCTGGTTCATTAAGATCTTTTCTTTATAGTTCTTCTGTGTATTCTTGCCACTTCTTCCTAATATCTTCTGCTTCTGTTAGGTCCATACCATTTCTGTCCTTTATTGTGCCAATGTTTGCATGACATATTCCCTTGGTATCTCTAATTTTCTTGACGAGATCTCTAGTCTTTCCCATTCTATTTTTTTCCCTCTGTTTCTTTTCATTGACAACTTAGGAAGGCTTTCTTATCTCTCCTTGCTAGTCTTCGGAACTCTGCATTCAGATGGGTATATCTTTCCTTTTCTCCCTTGCCTTTAGTTTCTTTCTTTTTCTCAGCTATTTGAAGTCTTCCTCAGCCAACCATTTCCCCTCTTTTGCATTTCTTTTTCTTTAATTTATATCAGCATAGACTCACAAATACTAACTGTATGCACTGGATTATAAGTCAATATTATATTATTTATTTTTTCTCAAAATTATTCCAAATTGGTCATTGGAACTTCCTTCAGGTTGGCACATGTACCATTTTTACATGCCCTTATCACTTTTTTTTTTTTTGAGCCCTCCTTTACTTCTTGGTACTTCAAGATATTCCAGGATCATCTTGTATGTTCCCTGTCCCTGATCTCTAATCAGCTATTGGTTTCCTATTCGTGGAAAATGATAATAGAAAGATTTGGGTGTCTGGGTAGACTCATTTCAATCTAATCTTTTCAATGCAAAGTTAAAAAAGTTAGTATAGATATAGTTATACATACATATCTAAACATATTAACAGAAGTGCACACATACATGTATAATAAATCAGAGGTTATTGAGACATAATGTAATTGTTGATATAAATGGGAACATTCATTATCAGAATGTAATTATTAATCTAATCTCTCTGTCTTCTCCATTAGTTCTTCCATTTTTGTTTATTTCTGGCTCTTCTGTCTAAATTACCTCAAATGAATAGTTTTTTGTTTTTCTCTTAGTTTACAGTAACTCATCTGTAGTAGGTTAATAAACCTTTTGAAAGAAAGATTAGCCCCATACATGGCAAAGTCCCTTCATAGAACTAAATGTGCATGGCACTGAAGCAGAGATATTTTGGTAATCATTTACCCTGTTCAGAGTTCTTCCTTTTTGCTCCCTTTACTTTGCATTTCTGGGAATTTTTAAAATATTTTATTTTTATTTTTTATTTCATGACTCTTAGCTGTTATTTTCAATTATACTTTTAGTTAGGTTTGATGGCACAATATGTTTATATACATACAGAATAAAAATGACAGTGTTTTTACTTATGTTTTTAATTATTATACCATGTAGTAGCAGTTCCAAACTTGGGGTCATCTCATTCCAGTCATGATCCTCATAGACAACATAAATTCATTTAGGCATTAAGTATTAAGAAAAGGCATTAAATTCAATTTAAATTTCCCTATCTATTAAGGAAAGCTGCATTGTCACAGAATATTGAAAACACCACTTACTTTTTTCAATAATTTAATACTTATATGACAAGATGGCTTTATTATAAATCTATGGCTCTGCTGACTGTATGTCCATAAAACCCTCTTCCTACATTTCTCCAGTTTATTTTCTGACCAAATAAGTCATGACAAGAATTTTTTGCCCCTAAAACATATCGTGTACATTTAAATTTAAATATAACATATTTTAGAGTTAAATGTCAAGAAATCAGATACAGATGATATACAACATATGTTTGGACTTTGATGCAATCTATGTAACTTCAGTTTTATACAACTTGTCATTAATATTATCTATTATTTTTATACTCAGTTTGTCAAAAGGTAATTTGGATCCTTTTTATGGTGATCTCTTATCTAGTTAGAGTAGGAGAATCTCTTTTATTTCGGTCTCTTACCTAGTTCAGTTCAGTTCAGTTCAGTCGCTCAGTCGTGTCTGACTCTTTGCGACCCCATGAATTGCAGCACGCCAGGCCTCCCTGTCCATCACCATCTCCCGGAATTCACTCAGACTCACGTCCATTGAGTCAGTGATGCCATCCAGCCATCTCATCCTCGGTCGTCCCCTTCTCCTCCTGCCCCCAATCCCTCCCAGCATCAGAGTCTTTTCCAAAGAGTCAACTCTTCGCATGAGGTGGCCAAAGTACTGGAGCTTCAGCTTTAGCATTATTCCTTCCAAAGGAATCCCAGGGTTGATCTCCTTCAGAATGGACTGGTTGGATCTCCTTACAGTCCAAGGGACTCTCAAGAGTCTTTTCCAACACCACAGTTCAAACGCATCAATTCTTCGGCGCTCAGCCTTCTTCACAGTCCAACTCTCACATCCATACATGACCACAGGAAAAACCATAGCCTTGACTAGACGGATCTTAGTTGGCAAAGTAATGTCTCTGCTTTTGAATATGCTATCTAGGTTGGTCATAACTTTTCTTCCAAGGAGTAAGCGTCTTTTAATTTCATGGCTGCAGTCACCATCTTCAGTGATTTTGGAGCCCCCAAAAATAAAGTCTGACACTGTTTGTACTGTTTCCCCATCTATTTCCCATGAAGTGATGGGACCAGATGCCATGATCTCCATTTTCTGAATGTTGAGCTTGAAGCCAACTTTTTCACTTTCCTCTTTTACTTTCATCAAGAGGCTTTTTAGCTCCTCTTCACTTTCTGCCATAACGGTGGTGTCATCTGCATATCTGAGGTTCTTGATATTTCTCCCGGCAATCTTGATTCCAGCTTGTGTTTCTTCCAGTCCAGCGTTTCTCATGATGTACTCTACATAGAAGTTAAATAAGCAGGGTGACAATATACAGCCTTGATGTACTCCTTTTCCTATTTGGAACCAGTCTGTTGTTCCATGTCCAGTTCTAACTGTTGCTTCCTGACCTGCATACAGATTTCTCAAGAGGCAGGTTAGGTGGTCTGGTATTCCCATCTCTTTCAGAATTTTCCACAGTTTATTAGAGTAGGACAAATGGCTCCTACTGAGATATAAAGAATATTTATACAAATGAGGAAGAATATTGTTGATATGCAGACTTTCTACCAGCCTCACTCCAAACTGGCCTAAAATCTTACTTGCCCCTTTCTTTTCAATGTGCTTCAGAGTTCTGCAACCCCATGAGTTGTATCACCTATAAGTATCCAGAGTTGGTTGATACTTATAGGTCCTTATCTTCTCTTACTTTTTTTTCAGGGTTTGTGGGTGAAGAATTCAGAGACTCTCCTTGAGGTTTTGGCCATATAGGAACAGAAAGACAACAAGTCAAATGTGTTATCCAGGGAAGAAGAAATTTACTGTCCCCCATTTCACTTCAGATATTTAAAAGATAATGGCCAATGAGGATATAATGATGGAGGAATGTTTTTGTTTCCATGATATCTGAGTCTCATAAATTTTATCCCTCTCCTGCTGAAATTTACTTAAGAAGGAGATGGGAATATTGCAGTAATTTTTAGAAATTGTTTATTGGCTTCCTTGAAAGAGTAATATTTAATATTATTTAATATTTTTACACTTTGTAAGTCTAATTTTTACACTTTTGAGGTTTGGTTTTCAAACATATTCAGGACACTGACTGCAAATGAGGAAGAATCTGCATTTGACTGAGAGCATTTAATTTGTTTTCACTTTACTCAGCATCAGTGTTCTTGAACCATGTTATCCAGGTAGCATGGTAGCAGGTTATTGATCATTTTCATTGGTACCTTCTTACTCAAACTTTTTCATGTTACTTTAATCAAACTAATTCATCACCTAACTTTCCTTTGATGTTTCTAGAGGTTTGTACCTCTATGTATAAGGATTACATCTTTTCTGATTGATTTTTCCCCCATGTTCAGTATAAGTATTATAATCTCTGCTGGGTTTGATCTAGCTAAATTCTGTACCTTAAATTGAATTTTCAGTTATTTCTAGGAGAATTGAGATTTCATACTAATCAGCACTGCTGATCGTGAAATCAAAGCAAAGAAAATTCATAAAGAATTATTATGAAATGATATATTCATAGACTCTATTGAGTACTGAAAATGTTACATTAAATTTTATTTTATTGCTATGATTTATAGACCTACTTGCACCTTTAATGAAGTGTAGCCACAATTCAGGATGTGTCAATTTTATTTGTCAGTTAAATTTATGTGTGTCGGGGGGTGGGAGTGTGTTAATGGTATCCTAAAACCAATAGTTGCAACATCTTGCCGAAAAGAGCAGGGAAAATGTTAGGAAGACCATCTAGATTTCAGGTAGTGGGAAGCAGAGTACAATATAACAGAGGACCCAACATGAAAATGTTCAACATCAAGAAATCTGACACAAGTTAGTGGTGTCTCATCAGACAAGAAATATATGAGAATATATTATTATAAGTGCAGAAAATCTGTTTTTGCCACTTATTTTGTCTTCCTACAGATAACTACATGTTAGTATTTGGGAATGAACTTCAAGAGAATGACCTGAAGAAAGCAAGAGAGGAAACCAGTTCTGAGAAAAGACCGGGCAATTGTATAGGTTACAAGAATCAGGACACCAATGTGAACAAGGGCATGTGGAGGAAATTTACTCATTGTTACTTAGGTGTAAGTGCTTGGTCAACACAACGCATGTATTAAATTAAAAGAGGAATCAGTAGTTTGAATGGGCCTTCCTCATGCTGGTTAGAGATGTGAAAAGGGCATGACTGGGTCCAACTGCAGTTATTTTCAGGATGTGGCTTTGATAATGAAACAAACAGAGAATTCTGATCCAGAACAATCCCCAATCATAGCAAGAAAGTTCAGTAGTTATCATAAATTGGATTACTCAATTTCTCTCCCTTCTGACAGTGTTGAAAACGGGCCCTTTGACTTCTAAATCCTTGATGAGGAGTAGTCTACAATCTGTAAGAAAGGGGTTGAGATCTGTTCTATTATAAAAAAAATAGAGTAGTTCTAATTAGCAAAAGCCAAAACACTAGGGGAAGAGTACAGTTATGGTCTAGCATCTAAAAACAGGATATATAACCCGAGTGAACTTTGTAGAAGTGCTTAAAGGTAATGCAAATGATTATCTGGCTTAGAAAAGACATTCTTAATATAAGTGGGTGTTTCTACATGAACAAGTAATCCGTTCTCAGATGCTTTTGAGTCATTTCATGTATAATATAGAAAACTTCTACTTTCTAGATTTTATAAGTAATTTCTTATGTTTTTCTACATAATTTGGTTGAAAAAGATAAATTCATAGAAGTGAAAATGTCCCTGAAAAAGATACTTTTCTCATCCTGTACACCATTCAGCCCTCCAACAAAACTGTAACAGAAGGGAAAATGTTTAAGTGATATCCTGAAGGCCTTGATAATTCATCTGTAGAATAGCTAGGTCTGAAATTCACATACCTTGATTTTCTGTGCAGTGCCTGGTATATTCATTGAGTTGGTCTTTGATTTCCTACCTTTTGTTAGTAATATCAGAATTATGAAATGTTATGAAAATTTCTGGAGTATTTAAAATAGCAATGATGTTTATTTTAAAGTTATATTTCAATAATTCATGAAAGTAATATTTAAAATGACATCAATAAAGCCATGGCTTCCCTGATAGCTCAGTAGGTAAAGAATCCACCTATAAGCAGGAGATAACCAGTTCAGTTCCTGGGTTGGGAAGATCCACTGGAGAAGGGATAGGCTACCCACTCTGGTATTCTTGGGCTTTCCTTGTGGCACAGCTGGTAAAGAACCTACCTACAATGAAGGAGACCTGGGTTCGATCCCTGGGTTTGGAAGATCCCCTGGAGAAGAGAAAGGCTACCCAGTCCAGTATTCTGGCTAGAGAGTTCCATGGACTGTATAGGCCATGGGGTCGCAAAGAGTTGGACACAACTGATCGAATTTCACCCACAATAAAGCCATAAATTACACTGTCTTCTTTAATTCTTTAATCATATTAAGAATACCAAAACAGTGCCAACCTAAAGTTGTGCCACTTTAAGCTATATGTTATTTTTGTATATATGAATTTTTTTTTTTTTCATAAACTGAGCAAGAATTAGTGAGTAGTCCCCAGGACGGCCCTCTCTTCTGCCATTAACAGCCAGTTGGGGGTTCCAAATACACCCTCGGTTTTATTTTTTAGAAGGGCTCACAAAACTCACTGAAAGCAATTATGTTTGTGGTTACAACATATCTCAGTGAAAATACACAGATATAAATCAGTTAAAGGAAGAGACACATGTGGCGGAGGATTCCAAAAGTTCAGCATTCCGTTTTGCTCCTTCCATAGAGTTGTGGACAACATTAACTCCTGTGAGTAATGATGCTTGGCTATATGTACAGAGCACAGCCAACCATGGAAGGTCTCTCAGGCTTTGATCTCCAGAGTCTTTGTCAGACTCTCTCAGGTAGACATGGTAGACAGCCTCCAAAACTGAGCTTAGCCCCCAGCCCCTCTGGAGCTACTGAGCTGATATTTTGTTCCTCAAATCCTACCACCATAAATTGCACTGTTACATTTGGTGGCACAGCCCAAGGATCTGGACAAACAAAGACACTTTTATAAAGCAGGACATTCCAAGGCTATAGAGTTTACTTCTCAGGAACCAAGGGCAAAGGTCAGACTTCTCTAATTGTTCAAATTGTTTACTGCAAGGTCAAATTGTTTACTGCACACTGAAAAATTTCTGTGTGTGTTTTTTAATGTTCTCTTATATGAAAAATTGCCTATAAACTTTTTTTAAATTAGGGGACTATAGATACTGGAAGAGAAAGAAGGGATTTATCCTATGTGGATCCTAATTAGGGAATTCTTCTGTTTCTAACGCTTGTGACCATCACTCCAATATAGCTTTTTCACTCTTGCAGCAGGTATTTCTTTCTGTAGCAGCAGCTGAATCCTGTTTTCCCAAAATGTGCCACCCCAACTTTGTACTTAGTATGCAACAACCTAAGCAGAGTCCCTTCCCACAGGGCTCTCATCCAAGTTCAGGTCCATCAACAAGAGGGGACAGCTACTCTAACCATAAAGGTCTGACTCTCATCTCTGAGACAAACTCTTTAAAGTTTTAATAACGCCAACAACTTCCCTTGGTTCCCCTAGCCCTGGGGATTATAGGTACTTTCTACAGCTGCTTCCTCACACTACATTGGAGCTTAATGTCTATCTTTTTAGCTTTATACCTAGGTATAATTTTTTTACACTGAATTCTTTCTGTTACAGTAACTGAATGACTTCTGTTCTCTGACAGAACTCTAACTGCTATGGAGGGGAGTATGTTGTGGAAATAAGTGGAGACTGAATATAGTTTGCTAGAGGTGACTTGACAATAAGAAGAGACTCAGACATGACGGAAAAGAATTGCTATAAGGCACAGGGAAGATTTAAGGATGTTTGGGGAGAGAAAAGAAGTGCTAGTGGAAGGAGAAAGCTTGCAAACTGATGAGATAAGAGGGAATGAAGGAGGCTGAAGGCCCCAGAGGCAACAGAAGTCATTTAGTTTAATGGATAAAGAAAATGTCACTAGTCCAAAACAGAGGAAAGTGACATATTCCTTATAAGCAGGCAATAAGAAGAATACAGGCAAAAAGAAGTTTAATGTTATAGAGAAGTTTTCAAGGGAGAAAGAAAAACGCAAGGGTAAAAGAGATTAAGAAATTTAATTCACATTAAAGAAGGTGGTGAACACCTCCCTAAATGAATAAAAAGAGGAATTTGAAAGAGAAGTGAATATCTGGACACCTGACTGTAGTCATCAATAGACAAAATCATACTACAATCACTATCCTGTGCATTTGATCTCCAGAATTTATTTATCTACTAGACTGAGCGACTTCACTTTCACTTTTCACTTTCATGCATTGGAGAAGGAAATGGCAACCCACTCCAGTGTTCTTGCCTGGAGAATCCCAGGGATGGGGGAGCCTGGTGGGCTGCCGTCTATGGGGTCGCACAGAGTCGGACACGACTGAAGTGACTTAGCAGCAGCAATAGCTGCAAGTTTGTACCTTTAAACAATATAACTCAATGACAAATAAACAAATAATCTGATTTTAAAAATTGGCAGAACTGAACAGTCATTTTTCCAGAGAAGATATCTCTGTAGCTAATAGATACATGGGAAAATACTCAACAACATTCATCATCAAGGAAATGCAAATCAAAACAATAAAACATCACTTCACACCTGTCAGGTCTATCATCAAGAAGGCAGGAAATCACAAGTGTCGGCAAAGATATGGAGAAAAGGGAACCCTTATAGACTCTTCGTGGTAATGTAAATTGGTGCAGACTCTATGGAAAACAGTAAGGAAAACAAAAATTAAAAATAAGAGCTACCACAAGGTCAAACTTCTGAGTATATACCCAAAGGAATTGAAAACATGTCCAAACGGTATCTGAATTTATTGCAGCATTATTTACCATACCCAAGACAAGGAAACAACCTGTGTCCATCAAAAAATAAAGAAATAAGATGTTGTCTATATAGATACAGTGGAATTTTATTAAGCCAACAGCTTACTTTAATTTCATCTTTACTCTGTCCTTTCCATCTAAGCTGGTACTGTTTCTGCTAAAATAAGTTTCTCAAAACTTTCTGGATCTTGTATGAATTTCACCAGGTTTCAGTCCATTAGTCAAAGACATAAGGCTTTTTGAGATAATCTCTTCTCTATCTTTGGTTTGTAGTGGATGGTTGAGTGACAACGCCTTAAGCTTCCTAGAGAACCTCTAGTTTGATTGAGAGGATTCAATTCATAAAGCACATCCGTAATCTCTTGAAAAGTCCCTTTGCGTTATTGAATACTTTTGAGTTTTGGTTTTTCTGAGATTGCAGTAAAAGGTTATATAGTGACACATCCGTGACAAATATTTTTCTCTACGTCAAGTTTCTAGTAGCCATTTCTGAATTTAGAATCTTCTGTCATTCAAAGTAACTGAAAGCTTCAAAATCAGACATCCCTGGCTCCTCTTTAATAGTTCTTACCTCAATTTTATCTCCCCTCATGCATTTTATCCTAAGTAGCAATAAGAAAACAGATAACACTATTAACGCTTTGGTTAGAAATTTCTTTTTTTAATCAAAATTATAATTTACTTTTTTAATGCTTAATATATTTACTTTTGTCTTTGATGGAAATTTGTATTTTTTTCAGTTTTATTGAGATATAATTGAGATATACAGCACTAAGTTTAAGGTATAGAGCACTGAGTTTAATGTATACAGCACACTGATTCAACTTCAACATATATATGTAGTGAAATGATTATAACAGTAAGTTTAAAAGCATCAATTATCTCATATACAAAAAAGAAAAAAAGGTTTTCCTTGCCATGAAAACTCTTAGAATTTACTCTCTTAACAACTTTTAAATATCCCTTACAGTTTTCTTAACTATAGTTATCATGTTTTACACTACATTTCTAGTAGAAATCTCCTTATCCACCTTTGTTCTTCACTTCAAAATTCTTCTCCCAATATGAGCGCAGTTTTGCTAGGTTTTCTGCCACTACATGATAAGGACGCCCCTTCTTCCAAATTCCAGTAGCATGTTTTTGACTTCATGTTGAGCCTTCCCAGGCATCATCCTTAGAGCACCAATTTCTACCAGTAGTCTGTTAAAGGCAATTTAGACTTTCTTGCTCATTCTCGTCAAAATTATTTCATCCTCCACTTACTGCTTGATTCCAAAGCTGCTCCCATATTAAAAATTTTTCTCCAAAATATTTTTTTAAACATCAGTGGCACCTCACTTCCAAAATACCAACATTTATATTACTTTTAATTTAATGTTATAACACATTACCACAAATTCATTAGCTTAAATGAAAACAAAATTATAGTCCTAGTTTTTGTAGATCAGAAGTTCCAAGAATGACATAATTCAGTCATCTTTTTAGGACCTCATAAAACAGAAATTAAAGTGCCAGCTAGGGTACTTTTCTCATCTGGAGCTTCAAGCGCTCATCAAATCTCAGAAGATGAATAAAAGAATTCAGTTCCTTCTGGTATTAGAACTGAGATCCCCATCTTGCTAGCTTTTAGATTCTAGAGGATTCTAGAGGCCTTTTTCAGGTCATAGTCTTAGGGCTTTCTCCATAGGTAGTTTACAACATACACGGTTATTTGCTTTCTTTCAGGCCTACAAGATAACTTTTCAATGATACAGCACCTTCATTTAAAGATCTCACTCACTGAGGTCAGGGCTATCCTCAAAGTTACCCTATTATGTAAGTTGTATCCCATTATACTCACTGCTCTCACTCACACCAAAGGGGGTGGGGTTATTAGAATGGGAATCTTGAGGGACCTTCTTAGAACTCTTCCAACCACAGATGGAGACAGTAGCAATTATTCACACCCTCCCTTCCAAGGGCATTACTGTTTCCTTAAATGAGAATTTTACTGTAAAGTCAGCATTATTATACCTATTAAATATTTGTTTTTTACCCTAGTACTTTTCAAAAAATAAATGACACAATCCAGATTATTGGTCCTATAATTTATTTTGTCTTGTTTCCATAAAAATAAATCTTTTCTATATGTCCCCAAGTTCTACCCTTAGTTTTCAACATCACCTCTACTCCTACACGACTCAGCTCACTCCTGTACCTGCTGTCTCATTCTATCTCAAGGAGCCAATGTTTGCTCAGCTATGGCTCTCAAGACCTCAGTTCTCACTTAGACTGCCCCTGGCATGAGTTGAACTTTTCAGTCTCCTCTGAGAGAAAGTGGGTAATGATGGTAGTGGTGCAAAATGGTAATGCTAAAATAAAATGCAGGAAAAATTAAATAATGAACTATTAACACATTTTTTTTTTTTTTTTTTGCCTAACATGCAAACTAAACCTCAGACATGTTATATGGGAGTTGTTTAAGGTTTTGTTATTTTTATGACTTTTGTGACCTAGAATTAATTTTATTTTTAGCTGACACTGGTTGTTAAACTTCATTTAATTTGGGGACTTATTTTATGTTGCATGTATTTAAATGCACATATTTTATTTACATTGCTAAAATTACCCTTGGCAATATGAAGTAGTTTCAAAATTTATATAAGTAAACGTTTAGTATTAAATTCAGTAAAAATGCTTACTATCTTTGTAAGGTAAATGTATTCAAAAGAATTAAGCAAAGTAATTAACCTTTATTTAAATACACATCACAAGATCAGTTTTTATTCAAATGGAGAAACACTCTAATAAAATACCTGACCCATAATCCATAAACCTTCATGTTACTTAGAGATTTTTAAGATGAATTTAGGAAATGCAGAAGGTATGAGTGGGTATGTGTGGAAGGCTATACATATAAAAGTATAGATATAGAGCATAGTGTTTTAAAACAAGCTGATTTTAAGCCTTGTTTTCAAATATAAGTCACAGAGTGTACCAGCAATCTAGCTTTTAAAAACGTACTTTTCCTTTTGAGCCTTCAGTTTTCTCATCTGTTAGATGGAAATAATAATGATCTAAGACACATAATTTTGTAAACAATAGACTAATGTACTTTACTATCACTGTTCACATAATAAATTCATATTACACATATAATCAGGCACATAATTATGGCAGAGTAATGGTTTGGAAGCAATTAGTTTTTTATTGATGCCACAACAAATTATCACACATTTAGCAAGTTAAAACAACACACATTTATTATTATCTTATAGTTCTCTATGTTAAAAGCCTAACAGGGGCTTCTCCAGGCTAAAATACATATGTTGGGAAAATAGAGTTACTTTCTAGAGGCTCTAGGTAAGAATCTATTTCCTTAATTATTTGAGTCGGCAGAATTAAGTTCACTGAGGCTGTAGGACTGAGGTCTCCATTTCCCTTTCAGTTGAGTGTTGCTTTCTGTGTCTAGAAGTTGCCCATATTGGTTCGTGGACTTTGTTCCATCTTCAATCTCTTATACTTCTTCTGTGACACCTCTTTGATTCAGTCTTCTGCCTTCCTCTAATACTTGTAAAAGCCCACATGATTATATTGGGTCTACCCATATATTACACAATATTTTGCGTGTTTTAAGGTCTTTAACCTTTATTCCATTTGTAAGGTCTTTCCCCCCACCCCATGTATATTAACATATTCTCAGGTTCCAGGGATTAGAATGTAAACATCTTTTGTTGTTCAGTTGCTAAATTGTGACCAACTTTTTGCGACCCCATGGACTGTAGCCTGACAAGTTCCTCTGCCCATGGGGATTTACCGATAAGAATGCGGGAGGGGGTTGCCACTTCTTCCTTCAGGGGATCTTCCTGGAAAAGGGATTGAACCCACATTTCCTGCATTTGCAGGTGGATTCTTCACCACTGTGCCACCAGGGAAACTCATAAACATCTTTAGGCAGGCTTTATTCTGCCTGTAATAATTAATATTCTTAAAGAATGCTGCTTAGACTTTTTATACAGAATCTGACTTATAGAATCATGTACACATAAGCGTCACTGGAGATTGTTAATATTAAGCAATGAGCAATATATAATTCAGTATCAGAATATATAAACACACATACTAGACAATTCACACGTAAATACACATATCCATCCATCCATGCCTAAAATTAATACACCATTATAAGTACAATGTGATTTTTAACTCTCAGTCTCATGTAGGAATTGACATTTTTCTTCTTGAGGGATGTGAGCAAGGGAAACTTCACCATTCTACTTGTATCTGATGTTTATTGTTTTCTTTTTGTTTCATGGTTCTAAATTTTGAAACGTTTATGTGTTTCAAATCAGTCTTCATCAGTAATTATCTTCTGTCTACAATATATGTTTTACCAAGTTTTCTCAATTTATTTGTCTATCAGTTCAGTTCAGTTCACTTGCTCAGTCATGTCCAGCTCTGCAATCCCATGAATCACAACACACCAGGCCTCCCTGTCCATCACCAACTCCCGGAGTTCACTCAGACTCACGTCCATCGAGTCAGTGATGCCATCCAGCCATCTCATCCTCTGTCGTCACTTCCTCCTCCTGCCCCCATCCCTCCCAACATCAGTCTTTTCCAATGAGTCAACTCTTTGCATGAGGTGGCCAAAGTACTGGAGTTTCAGCTTTAGCATCATTCCTTCCAAAGAAATCCCAGGGCTGTTCTCCTTCAGAATGGACTGGTTGGATCTCCTTCCAGTCCAAGGGACTCTCAAGAGTCTTCTCCAACACCACAGTTCAAAAGCATCAATTCTTCAGTACTCACGACCAACTCTCACATCCATACATGACTACTGGAAAAACCACAGCCTTGACTAGATGGACCTTAGTCGGCAAAGTAATGTCTCTGCTTTTGAATATGCTATCTAGGTTGGTCATAATTTTCCTTCCAAGGAGTAAGCGTCTTTTCATTTCATGGCTGCAATTACCACCTGCAGTGATTTTGGAGCCCCAAGATATAAAGTCTGACACTGTTTCCACTGTTTCCCCATCTATCTGCCATGAAGTGATGGGACCAGATGGCATGATCTTCGTTTTCTGAATGTTGAGCCTGAAGCCAACTTTTTCACTCTCCTCTTTCACTTTCATCAAGAGGCTTTTGAGTTCCTCTTCACTTTCTGCCATAACGGTGGTGTCATCTGCATATCTGAGGTTATTGATATTTCTCCAGGCAATCTTGATTCCAGCTTGTGTTTCCTCCAGTCCAGTGTTTCTCATGATGTACTCTGCATAGAAGTTAAATAAGCAGGGTGATAATATATGGCCTTGATGAAATTCAGGTGCCAAGTATAGGTTTTTCATCATATGATTTTCTGGAGCTCAGATTATATCACATTGTTTTCTCTGTTATCTGTTGTACAATCTCATATCATCTGGAAATAAAGGGGAATATTTTCTTCAGTGTTGATAAAACTGTGCCTGTCAAAACTGCCTTTGACCTCAAAGGAACAATTTTATGTTTGTGCTCCAGTGCTAGGTGGGGGGTTATAAAGAGTGACCTAGTTTTAGGAGAAATAAAACAACGTCCAGGCTAGGTCACACCTGGAAATTATTTCCCAAAGTGCAGAAAACACTATTTCTATCTATGCATAACTGTTTTGTCCCAGAATCTGACACTCCTGCTGACTGCAGCCACCTAGGTGTTGCAGTCTTATGTACATAGGTCTTATGTACACCTGTCTATAGTTGTGTCCTTCATGGTTCTGGATTTTTTTTACAAATGTAATCCTGGCCTAGAGAAGCACTGTGTTTCACATTTAACTTTATCAAGCAGCTTTTAATAGCTAGTGATTATAGGGAGAAATAAATAACATGACCTCAGTGCCTTTTTTAAAATGACTATTCAATATTTATACTATTTTATTGCTTATAGAGTGGGTAAGTTCAATTAACACATTAACTTAATACTTATTCATCTCAGCTTCTTATGGGCTTATGATTTAACTAAGAACTTGTTATTTTCCTTACTTCTTTTTTAAATCTCAAAACTGATATGAGCTTTTAAAAGTTAAGGAACAGTGCTGAAAAACTTCCCCTTGGAAATCATGTTATTTGATAGTTTCTATTATTTGTTCTTCTGGTGGTTACCTTTATAATTATAAATAATGTGCTTATACATTATTACATATTTATCAACATCAAGCCTATCTTTTTATACTCTACTACAAGAGATGAGACTGATAGTTGTCCTATACAATCTTCCCAGTTGCCCTAAATTACTTCCAATCTTTCTTAATTTTTACTTGGGTTTTCCTTTTTTATCACTTTATAAATCTGAATACAGTGTTAAAATATAACTTGAATCATCAAATTTATATAGTAGATTTTAATTTTTTATATGCATGTGAAAACTAGTACTGCTGTATCTCTCCAACCTCTCCTTCCTCTCAGGTCTTCAATGACATATTATCTTTCACAATATATGTATAACTTTAAAATTTTATTACATGGCTATAATTCTTTCATACTACATCACTGATTTTGAAAGACAAAAGGTCATAAATAATTTTTATTGCAAGATAGTAATGTAAATATTACCTGCGGAACAATCATATCATTGAACTAGCAGAGGACACAAAATCAGCTTTCTCTTAAATGTAATATAATATTAGTTTAATCATTTAAAAAATATTCTATTAACTGCATAAAGTCAAGTAATCTTTTAGCTTCCTTCACACAGACCACAGGTTATACAGCCAAATTTTCTCCATAAAATGTTTCATTTCTATTGTTGACTGAAGAGCGTAAGGCTTTCTTCACCGTATCTCTGAGATCATCAAGTGTCTTTATTTTACTAATTATTTAACAGTAGATTTTATGTACTGTGTACTCAATCATGTCTGAGCCTTTGTGACCCCCTGGACTGTAAACTGCCAGGCTTCTCTGTCCATGGAATTTTCCAGGCAAGAATACTAAGTGGGTTGCCATTTCCCACTGCCGGAGATCTTCCCAATCTAGGGATCAAAATCACATGTCTTGCACATCCTTCATTGGCAGGCAGATTCTTTACTACTGCGCCACCTGGGAAGTCCAAACGATTACACTACAAATCTGTTGCAAAATGTCATCCAAAGATTTGTTCTTGACACTTCTGGATTGTTTCATTGTGATTATTTATTTTTCAATCTTGGCTGCTAATTTTTTGTCTGTTTCTCACACTGGGGAATTAGGCATGAGATCATGAAGGACCAGAAGATGGGTGGGATGGTGTCTGTCATTACAAGGCTTAATGACAGACACCATTGTATATTCTAGAACTGGTCCTTGAACAAAATGCCCAGTTGCCCAAGGAGAGCTACTGGGGGAGAAGTGGATGAGGATATCTGAACAGACTGTTTTTAGAAGATAGTCCCCTGTCTAATTTACAGATTGGCATAGAAACAGAGCTCTTTAGTGGTGTCAGCATCTCTTTATACAATATCTACCCTTCTGTATGTAGTGGTTTAGTCATTAAATTGTGTCCAACTCTTCACAACCCCATGAACTATAGCCTGCCAGGTTCTTCTGTCGGTGGGATTTCCCAGGCAAGAATGCCGGAGTAGGTTGCTGTTTCCTTCTCCAGGGTATCTTCCTGATCCTTCTGTATAAGCAAAGGCAAATAAATATTCACAATTCCAAAACTTTGTGAGTTAATACTTGAAATTTTGAGAATAGCTCTAGTCACATCTGATTATAGCTCAGAAAACTCTCAGATTCTGGAAACAGTTTTATTTATTATTAGTCTAACTTTTTTATATTTTTCATTAGATACATCTTATCTCTGAGTTGTCATAGATATATTAGTGATAATTTAGGATAAATTTGTTAAGGGCTGAGAACCCCACATCATGTCTCCATTTAG
This sequence comes from Budorcas taxicolor, assembly GCF_023091745.1. Classification (NCBI taxonomy): domain Eukaryota; kingdom Metazoa; phylum Chordata; class Mammalia; order Artiodactyla; family Bovidae; genus Budorcas; species Budorcas taxicolor. The sequence continues at coordinate 64,562,849 of NC_068921.1, read as the reverse complement.
AAATGTTTCCATTTTTTAATTTATATAAAAACATTGTGTATATCTTCAAATTTTGAAGGGGGGGGGTTATTCTTCTCTAGTGTGAGGTGAATAACTGTAGATGAGGTCCTTTATAATGAAGACTACAAAGTCAGGCATGGCCTATCCCTCTAACAATTATGTGCAGTAGCAGAATATTGTCTACAAAGGAGAATTTCATGCTTTTAGAGTTCCACTTAAATTAAAAGTAGAACTGTACCTAAGGCTAGAATCTATTATTTAAAAAGAACTACCAAAGGAAAAAAATGCCAGGTGTCAAAAATTACTTGTGTGCAAAATGATGTTTGAAGTTTATGGCAAAGTTTATAGCAATGATGCTCCTTTGATTTGGGGACTTTATATATACTGCTTTTTGGATTTAAAATTCTTTAATTCTAATATGCAAAATATGTTTTTAAAATGTTATACTTTTTGCTAATTTTTACATAAGCCTTTATTCCCTACAATGCTAGATTGTATAAACAGTTCCCAACACATACTTTGATTTATTGGACAGAATCTTGGTTCTGAAGTATATGTGTGAAAAACTATTAGCCCACATTATACTGAGCAAAATAAACTGAAAGAAACATATTGAAATAAACATTCAATAGTGGTTTTTAAATAAATGATTGTTTCAATTAATTTCATTAATATACTATTAGAGTATCTTTAAGAGAGTCAGAACTTAATAACTGCTTTTCCTTTATGCTAATATAAAGAAAAGAAGAAACACTTTTCATCAGAACAATAAACTCTGACACCAGGAAAATAATTTTGCTTCATCCAATCAGTTTTTTCAACTTCAGGCAAAATAAACATAGCAATAAATCTTTATTCAGTTCATCTAACTGCAAAAACAGAATATTATGTACCCAATAGTTCTTAGAAGGAAATTTGTAATGATTTAATAGAATGCAGCATGTTTCCTGAGCTGAATCCATAAGAAATAAACTGTAGGAATTTATAGAGTTTGATATTACACACCAAAGTTTTCTTGAGTTAAGAGAAGGTTGAATAGAATAGCGGTAACCTAACATTTATATTCTACTATTTACAGCCTAAATATTCTATGCTACATTTGGTGGTTACGCATCATCCTTCTACTGAAATTCTTCTCTCCACTAAATTATAATAGTTCTCCAAAACAAACTGAAGTGTGATAATGAGTTTGTTATTTGTACCTTACAGTTCAATAGCTGTGGAATAAAAATAAGAAGGATTTCTTGTTTGCTTAATGTAGATTTTTAGAATATATAAAAATACATTTGTGAAATTTAAGAAGACCATTTATATGAACTGCATGGATAGAAATACAATTTAAACGTAAATTTTCTTAAGATAAATGATCAGTATGTTTTCAAGCATGTAATGAGATTTCATTTCTGTCTTCGTTTTATGATTAATACATAAGTTGGTTTTAAATATTTAAACTAAATATACAAATTGCTTGTTTATAACTAAATAGTTCAGTAGCTCTTTTTTAAGTCAAAGCTATTTTTCAAGTAACACAAGTAAATGTTTCTGAAAATTCAAATTCTGGATTGTAGAAGAAGCTTCATTTGTATTCAAAGCAAAAGGATTTTCAATTTATAAGGGAGATTATTCTTTTCCATTTTATTTCTGACAAATCAGGAGAAATAACTTTTCTGAAGCAAAATGAATGTTTTAAACTAAGAAGTTTTAACTATAGAAATGACTAATCAATTAATATTTGGACATGACCAAAAGTACTCAGTAATTTAACATGACAAAGTGTGCTACTCTGGCTGTTGACTATTTTGAATTAAAGTTATTTAAGAAATAGAGGATACAAGGACACTTTGACCTTCCCTTGTCCCTCTGAACACAGGAAATAAATCTTTCATGTGAAAGATGCCCTTCCTGTACCAGGAAGGGAGAAGGAATCCTTATCAAGATACAGGGAATTTAGGTCTGAGAAGACTATATAAACAAACATACTGTTTCTTCACTAATTTACTCTCCCAAGCCCAATCTTGTCAATTATTCAAAAGCTTACTGTTTCTTTGTCTTAAAGGTATAAAAGTCACCTGCTTTGGTCACCTCTTTGAGTCTCATATCTTTGGGGCTTCTATAAACATGAAATTAAATTTGTTTTTCTCTTGTTAATCTGTTTTATGTCAATTTAATTGTTAGGCCAATCAAAGAACCTTGCGTAGAAGAAAGGAAAAGTCTTTCTTCCCTACATTTGTAAATATCATAATTTATATTACTTATAAAGTTATGGTTTGAAAACTTGATAATAATATTACATTTTATACAACTTTCCTTTTTAAAAGGAAATTGTTATAGTCTACTAATTTTAAAGGAAAAGAGCTACAAATAGTACTACTGTTCCATTTTTTCAAAAAATAGTGATGATATTTTAGGAAATGGAAAATAGCATGGGGTGTGGCATTTCACTATATGTAATAAAGTTCTGCAACATCTCTCTTTTTTCTTATTTAAAATAAATGTAAAACAGCTTTTTTAAAGTACCTTTCTTAAGATATTAGAAAGAGAAATGTTTCTAGACTTTTTGGATAGAGTCAGAAAAGCCCAGATTCACCTTTCCTTTTTGAAATCAGTTTAAAAGAGTCAGCAACTCTAGTATTTTTAACTTGTCTCAGCTTCAGCAACAAAAGAAGTTATTATGAGGAAAGCATGAGGGATATTTTATTTATTTTTTAAATATAAATTTATTTCTTTTAATTGGAGGTTAATTACTTTACAATATTGTATTGGTTTTGCCATACATCAACATGAATCCGCCACAGGTATACATGTGTTCCCCATCCTGAAGCCCCCATCCTCCACCCTCCCCGTACCATCCCTCTGAGGGATATTTCAAATAGGAAGCACTCTTTTGATTTTTTACCACTGGTAGCAACCTCACTTGGAGAAGGCAATGGCACCCCACTCCAGTACTCTTGCCTGGAAAATCCCATGGATGGAGGAGCCTACAGTCCATGGGGTCGCTAAGAGTCAGGCACGACTGAGAGACTTCACTTTCACTTTTCACTTCCATGCATTGGAGAAGGAAATGGCAACTCACTCCAGTATTCTTGCCTGGAGAATCCCAGGGATGGGGAGCCTGGTGGGCTGCCGTCTATGCGGTCACACAAAGTTGGACATGACTGAAGTGACTTAGAAGCAGCAGCAGCAGCAGCAACCTCACTATTAAAAGTTTTCCATCTTTATGACTAGAAGCATCAAATTTACTTTTGTCCCTTAGTATAGTTTTTATGAACTCGATGCACCTTTCCTCTCTCATTCTCCTATCCATATTGGAGACCATCACCTAGGGAAATAGCTATTTGTGCAAAAAAATGATATCAGAGTTTATTACAGTGTGAAAAATCTCAAGTCACAATCATGATTAAGAGGTTAGCTCTGTGAGCTGTATCATTAACTTCTCTATCTGGCTTTATGCAACATTTGGATTGCTAGCATTTCTTAGCTGCAAGCCAATCCAATCCTTGATAGAGTGTTTATCCTTCTCTCAATGTGTATTTTAATCAAATACTTCCAAGTAAAAGGTAGAAATTTCTCAAATGACAGTTTCTAGTAACCCAAGACTGTAGCTGCACTCCGTGTACTGCACAACTAGAAATCACCTAAGCCTAATTGTATCAATCTTTTGTCTTCTTCTCAATTCATTCTTTATTCTCTTAAAATTCTTCCTGTGATAATTTATTTCCACATACAGAAACCTGGTTTTCACCTACATTAAATGATTTTTAATATTTCTGACATATATCTTTATGCTTCAAAAATTTATATTTAAAACACATACAATTATTTAAATAAAATACAATAAACACAAAATACTTAGTTTTTTAATAGAAAGGATACATAGAATATAAGCATTTGGAAAGATGCACTACTATTGTTGAAAATTCCACAGATTTCTACCCTTGATAGCATCCTTCACTAACATGACATCATAAGAATATTCTGGGCTTGCTGCATAAAGGTGCCCTCTGTGTAGAGCTGGATAAACTCCAGGTTGTTTATATGCTGTTGTTGGCAGAGTGTATAGATTTATGCATCATTCTTTATTTTGACAGTGTGCTGACATGGAGTTGAGCCAACGTACAGACCTTGTACTGTACATGTGGCTCTGACCTTTGAGGGGCTAGAACACTCTATGCCACTGTGCTTGTACTTCAAAAATACAAAGATGCAAAAGACAAAACTGTTTAAGTTATAAGCTTTATTGAGGAATATTTCACAGCAGACTAGAGATTCTATAATATTTGAGTCTTCTATCTATTTGAGGTCAAGTCTGACTTTAGTGAAATTCCTGGTGAGATGGAACTCTCAAATTATTTAGCTTTTCCTTTATCTCACTCTAGATAAGGAAAAGCTAAATTATTTCCATGTAACTCCTGTAACATGCAGATTGCTGTTGAATACTGTTTCCTACAAGCAATTCACCTTAACAATGTTGTTAACAAGAACAATGTACACTAATTTTTATAATAGAAAATATATAAAAAATAGGAGGAGCTTCTTGTATGTTTTCACAGGATCCTAGATCACTATTAATAGCCTAGGACATGGCTTTTAGTTTTCTTGTCTGGAATACTGATTCCATTAATGTAGGAATCTAATCCAGAAAATGAATTTCCTGTACCGTAACTCAAAGATGACCACTGAATGACACCTAATACCAATTTACAGATTTACAGTGAAAAACAACTCAACGCTGCTGCTGCTGCTAAGTCGCTTCAGTCGTGTCCAACTCTATGCGACCCCATAGACAGCAGCCCGCCAGGCTCCCCCATCCCTGGGATTCTCCAGGCAAGAGCACTGGAGGGGGTTGTCATTTCCTCCTCCAATGCATGAAAGTGAAAAGTGAAAGTGAAGTCGCTCAGTCGTGTCCAGCTCTTAGCGACCCCATGGACTACAGCCCACCAGGCTCCTCCATCCATGGGATTTTCCAGGAATGAGTACTGGAGTGGGGTGCCATTGCCTTCTCCGAAACAACTCAGTATATATGTTTAAAAAACAGAAAATCCAGGGTGGAACATTATTTTCCTCTACTATGTTGTAAAGATTATACTCTCTCAAGATACAAGACAGAAACTGTGCTTTTTACTAAATAAGGCTACTAAATACAAAATTTCTAGTGAATATAAAGCCTTGTTAAAGAGAATTGGATATTCCTAATAAACACTGATAAGCTGATCATCCATATATTCTTTTACTATACAAAACTAACTAAGCACCTAAAATGTGGAAGGTACACAGGAAGTTTTAAAGATAGTAAAGAGATGGCGTACTAGTAACTCAGTTTTTCCTAATGGTGACGTCTTATGTAACTACAGTTGACAAAGTTCTCTCATTGACCAAACTGTAGCCAGGCTCCTCTGAGCCTTCTTCTCCACTAGGCCTCAACCTTGACCCATAAAGACTTAAACAAACACTAGATTCTAAGAGAAAGGCTTCATTGCTAGAATGACCAGAGCTTCTCATAATAAAGTACCTGCCTGAGAAAACTCAAGGTTGTCAAGAGAAATTACTGTTTCTCCCACTCAACAGTTGAAGGTGGGGCCCCTGTCTCCCAGTGTCTGTGGCAGGATAGGAACCTAAATTTGAAAAGGGCCAGTCAGCAAACACAGATGGGTTTCACATAAACTAACCACCCACTTCTCCAAGCCAGACTTCAGCAATAGGTGAATCGTGAACTTCCAGATGTTCAAGCTGGCTTTAGAAAAGGCAGAGGAACCAGAGATCAAATTGCCAACATCCGCAGGATCATCAAAAAAGCAAGAGAGTTCCAGAAAAATATCTGTTTCTGCTTTATTGACTATGCCAAAGCCTTTGTCTGTGTGGATCACAATAAACTGTGGAAAACTCTGAAATAGAAGGGAATATCAGACCACCTGAACTGCCTCTGGAGAAACCCGTACACAGGTCAGGAAGCAACAGTTAGAACTGGACATGGAACAACTGACTGGTTCCAAATAGGAAAAGGAGTATGTCAAGGCTGTATATTGTCACCCTGCTTATTTAACTTATATGCAGAGTACATCATGAGACATGCTGGGCTGGAGGAAGCACAAGCTGGAATCAAGATTGCTGGGAGAAATATCAATAACCTCAGATATGCAGATGACACCACCCTTATGGCAGAAATTGAAGAGGAACTAAAGAGCCTCTTGATGAAAGTGAAAGAGGAGAGTGAAAAAGTTGGTTTAAAACTCAACATTCAGAAAACTTAGATCATGCCACGTGGTCCCATAACTTCATAGGAAATAGATGGGGAAACAATGGCTGACTTTAAACAATGGGCTCCAAAATCACTTCAGATGGTGATTGCAGCCATGAAATTAAAAGACACTCACTCCTTGGAAGAAACGTTATGACCAACCTAGACAGTATATTCAAAAGCAGAGACATTACTTTGCCAACAAAGTCTGTCTAGTCAAGGCTATGGTTTTTCCAATGGTCATGTATGGATGTGACAGTTGAACTATAAACAGAGCTGAGTGCCAAAGAATTGATGCTTTTGAACTGTGGTGTTGGAGAAGACTCTTGAGAGTCCCTTGGACTGCACGGAGATCAAACCAGTCCATCCTAAAGGAGATCAGTCCTGGGTATTCTTTGGAGGGACTGATGTTGAAGCTGAGGCTCCAATACTTTGGCCACCTGATGCAAAGACCTGACTCATTTTCAAAGACCCTGATGCTGGGAAAGATTGAGGGCAGGAGGAGAAGGGGACGACAGAGGTTGAGATGGTTGGATGGCATCACTGACTCAATGGACATGGGTTTGGGTGTACTCCGGGAGTTGGTGATGGACAGGGAGGCCTGGCATGCTGCAGTTCATGGAGTTGCAAAGAGTAGGACACAACTGAGCGATTGAACTGAACTGAACCACCCACTTCCAGATTTTTGCATTTTTTCAGTTTCATAACTCTACTAAGCCTCTGCTCATCTTCCATAACTTCTCATCTTTCCTTAAAGTACCCAGTTATTTATGATAAGAATAAAAGTTGAATTCATGCTGTATTCTTTTCTTGCTGCACTAGTAGAATATGCCCTCACCATTGGTATCTGAATTTGCTTATCTTGACACAGTAAAAACCAGGAAAAGATATCGGTTACAATCCACAGAACTTTTTCAGATTTCACTAGTTTACCTGCACTTGTATGGGAGTGTATGTCTATACATGTGTCTACACTCAAGATATAGAACTGTTTTTTCACCACAAGATCTCTCTTGCTACCTTTTCAGTTTATGCCTTTCATTAACATCTCCTTCCAGCCTATCCCTATAATTTTGCCATTTAAAGAATGTCAAATAAATGCAAGCACACAATGCATATATTTATATGTATATTTGTGTGTGTGTGTGTGTGTGTGTGAATAAGGCTCTTTTCCTTCCAGCATAAGTCCTTTGAGATTACTCTAAATTGTTCTGAGTAGAAGTAGCTAGTTCCTGTTTATTGTCAAATAGTGCTTCATGATATGGATGCACCCTGGTTTGTTTAACCATTAATCTACAGAAGGCCATTTGGGTTGTGTTTAGTTTGGGGCTATTACAAATAAAGCATAACATGCATGTTTTTGTATCAACATAAATTTGATTTTCTCTGGGATAAAAGGCTAGTAGTGAGGTTGCCGAGTCATAGATAAAGGACATTTTTAGTTTTTGTCATTTTCTTAAAAACTGCCAACATATTTTTCAGACTGGTTGTGCCATTTTACATTCTTACCACCAAAGTATGTGAAATTGTTTCTCTGTATCCTTGGTGCCATTTGGTGACATATTGCATTTTACTGTGGAGTAATTAGTCTTATCTTGGTATTATAGGTCATATTAACAGCACATTACACTATTGCTGTAATGTATTGGAGTAGTTTTTTATATAAATGATAAATTTAAGGTACTCAAATTTGCAAATGTAGTATATTTAAGTAAAAATGCTATTTTCACATTTTAATATGTCACTGTTTATGCTTATGACATAATTGACAATACACAGATAAAATCTGCAGAATTGTATTAGAAGGAATAAAACTGTTTGGAAAGTTTACAATAAAATGTCATAGTCTCAATAATGGAAGGATACTAAGCTAAGACCTAATACTAAAGTAAGTTATACAACTGGTTGGATAGGGAGCATCAGATAACTATTCATCTTTGACAGTTTACAAATTCCTTAGCTAATAGTCAAAGTGTATTAAGTATCCCACAATGTGGTTTCCACCAATGACACTTTTCTCTTTCACTTTTGGAAGCTGTCAAGTCCTGTCACTTAAACATTTAATTCAATATTTTGTGGCTCAGTTACTGTGAAATGCTAAAGTATAAGTTATATACTTACATACTTATATAACTTAAGTTATATGTAAGTTATATATATATATATATAATAGGCTAATATACAAAAATATATTGGCCTATATTTTTATTAATTTAATGTGGAAAAATAGGTACGTGTACATATCATATTTTTGCATATTACATATGATAGCATATATAAGTGTATAGTGTTAGTCACTCAGTCGTACCCAACTCTTTGCAACCCCATGGACTGCAACCCTTTGTCCATGAGATTTTCCAGGCAAGGATACTGGAGTGGGTTGCCATTTCCTTTTCCAATGTAAGTGTATACCTATACCTATATGTATAATGTACAGACATTCATATGTGCATGTGTGTATTTTTTCTCTTGATAAAAATAGTCAAGATATATTGGGCACTTTTTATGTACTGGGCATTGTTTTATAACTTAATACATGTACTATCTCATTAATTACCAAACCATCATAAAACATAAAGTGAACACTCGGACTTGCTAAGTTTGAACCTAGAGGCACATGTACTATCTTATTAATTAACAAACCATCATAAAATATAAAGTGAACACTCAGACTTGCTAAGTTTGAACCTAGAGGCTACATTATTATCCACTATATGATAGTCTATTCACTTCAACAGGGATAGAGAGGGAGGAAAGAAAAAACAGATTTGAATAAATTAGGCACTAAGTTCAAAGTAATATTAAAATGAACTATTTGAGTAGCTTTGCAGCTTTGATAGATTAGCTGACATCTCCACCACTTCCCAACTCACACATACTTTGAATGATATCCTAAGCAGAATCTAAAAGACTGTCTCAGTGTTTCTTGAAGGCATTTACACTTGTTGTTCCTATATATTATTTATCATTATAGATTCTAGTTATTTATAAAAACTTGATGACAAACATCTATCGCCCCGAATTCCTGCTTTGAAGCTTCCTGAATTTGTATGCATAAATCCAGATTAGTACATTATATAATTCTTTATTTTTCCATAGGTTCAGCTTTTCCTTATTTGCTTTCACCTACTTTATTGATTACAAATTATATATTTACATTTATTCATCTGTGTGAAAGACAAGTAGAGATATTTTCTTTTAAAATGGCATCTAAGTCAATCATTGTTTCCAGTTATTCCATGTATTACTATTTAAACAAACTAATGTTGACAGTTATATGTGGAAAATAATGTATCTGTTAATTTATTTAAAGGTTATATTTTTATTCCCTAAACTGGGACCATTGGTTTTAATTGAAAAAAGACAGAGGTCAAGAAATCTCGAGTTTACATCAAATATCATTCATTAAGATTTTTTTTCAATATCGTGGGAAGTCACTGTAACTAATTTTAAGGTTAAAAAGAACTAGATCAAGAAACATACTAACTATAGTTAATAATCCTGTCATGCACACTTGAAATTTGCTAAGAAATTTGATCTTCAGCGTTACTTGATTTGAGTTGGAAAAAGGTTTGCCTTTACACTTGTAAGCTTACTCATCCTTTTAATGTCTGCAAGGTTTTTTTTAACGCAATTCGCAAGGCTTTAAGAAACGCAAACAGGTTTCCTACCTCCGCGCGAGAACCTTGGACCCAGGCGCAGAGGCGGTGGCAGTGGCCGGAAGTTCCGGTCAGGAGCCGGGTCTTTATCTGGGGCGCGGCGTGCAAGGGAGGCAGGTGGGCAGTGAACTCTGAGGGCTGCAGGGTGTCCTCTGGCCCCGCCGGGTCTCCATGTGTGGCCTGGTGTGTCGGCGCAGGGCGCTTCCCAGCAGGCCAGGGTCTGGGCCTCAGGAGTGTCTCTGCTCCACCTGGGAGCCGACCTGAAGTCCAAGGCGAGGCCGGCCGAGGCCGTGGAGACCAAGTCTGAAGTATAACCAGCAGGCCACGCCCTGGAAGAGCATCCCCCGCGGGCCTTCGCTGGCCTGCTGCTCTTCAAGGCTCAGGTCCAGGAAATGGACGTGGTGGTTGGGCAGAAGGAAACTTTCAGGCCTATGTACTGAGACCTCCAGTCTCACTGCGTAGTGGCTGCCTAGCTGTCTTCTCAACTGTGGGGTCTAGCAAAGTGATGGACACTGCTCAGTACTAACATGGGCCTCGGAGGCCTCCTGGTACCACACTGCTACCAGGAACCGTGGGCTGCCTTCGGGAGATGCTGGTGGCCTCCAGGAGCTGGGGGGTCACTAGGGGCCTGAGGTGCCTCCTGTCAGCTGTCAGCAGGAAGTTGGGGCCAACCACCTCCGTGAATCTGGGAGCCGCCTCTTCTAACCCTGGAGCCGCCGTCAGGAGGACACCTTGATGACTGCCTCCTGAGACCCAGAGGATACAGGTGAGTCTGGCCTGGCCGACTTGTGTGCGGAAATTGTAAGATTATGCATGTCGCAGTTGCTGAGATTTGATGATTTGTTATGCTACAATGGAAGTGAAAATCAAAGTCTTTCAGTCGTGTTCGAATCTGTGACCCCATAGACTATACCGTCCCTGGAATTCTCCAGGCCGGAATACTGGAGTGGGTAGCCTTTCCCTTCTCCAGGGGATTTTCCCAACCCAGGGATCGAATCCAGGTCTCCCACATTGTGGGCGGATTCTTTACCAGCTGAGCCACAGGGGAAGCACAAGAATACTGGAGTGGCTAGCCTGTACCTTCTCCAGTGGATCTTCCCGACCCAGGAATCGAACTGGTGTTTCCTGCATTGCAGGCGGATTGTTTACCAACTGAGCTATCAGGGAAGCCTACAATATGTCACAATAGAGAACTACTCTATGTGATTTCAGGTGGAAAACGAAAGGCTAACTTGCTAAAATTCTGTGTAGCACATATCCTTAATAAAAGATTTCAGTGAAGGGAAGCAGGTTTAAAAGAAGTCTTGGACATCTTAGTTGCTGTCAAATTGCTCTCATCTAAGAGAATTCTGGAAAATCAACCTTTGAGAGATGACTCATCTTCAGCCCCACTGGAAGAATAAACTGCAGAATAAACTGGAAGCAGGTTTTAATAGCTCAAAGACTAACCGTTTCTTGCCTTTATAAGGAGTTAGTCTCAGAGGCAAGAGTAATTTCTAAATTTGGAAATGGAAGTTCCCAGGTGGCGCTAGTGGTAAAGAACCCGCTTGCCAATGCAGGAGACACGAGAGATGTGGGTTTGACCCCTGAGTGAGGAAGATCCCCTGGAATAGGAAACGGCAACCCACTCCAGTATTCTTGCCTGGAGGATCGCATGGACAGAGGAGCCTGGCAGGCTACAATCCAATAGCGTCGCAAAGAATCCAACAGGACTGAAGGGAAACAAGCCAGCAATTAGTTAAAATCCCCATTGTGACCGAGAAAAAACAAATGAGCTGTGGCTAGGATAAATGTTTATGCAATCATTATGTCAGGGAGGGATTATGCTAACTAGGGTGGGTGTGCCCTACTAGGTAGCTTCTGTTCATTCAGTTCATGGCTGGCAGTTGCCACAGGGGATTCAATCTGCCTTTAGCTGGGTTTTCCATCTGTTTAGAAGATTTCAGAAGCATGTGTTTGTAAATATAAAATAAAATATGTAATTCAAAACATGTTTAAAGTTGTATACCTGGAGACCAGTTGTTTGTAGCTCCTGAAATACCATAAGGTTGCTTTATGAAATAGTGATGGTACACCAGAGAATAGACAAGGGAAAGTCAACCACAAGAAAAATCTTCGATTAGGAAAGGAATGAATCATTTTCCTTATGCTGAGAATAGAAGGTCATGACACAAGTTTGGAGAAGACACTCTACCAGGATGATATAATCACCAAACATGGAGGGATGATGTCAGATCAATGATTTTGCAGAACTGGGAAAAGTACAAGCTGTCCCATTTTTGAAATTTATATACCATTTGATATTTTACTGTGTGTGTGTGTGAAATTCAATCACATTACTGCAGTTTGGGACTATGAAAGTAATGCTTCTATTTATATTGGAGAAGGGAATACGAATGCACTCCAGTATTCTTGCCTGGAGAATTCCATGCTCAGAGGACCCTGCTGGGCTACAGTCCATGGAGTCACAAGAGTTGGACACAACTGAGCAACTAACACATCACACACATATAATTTTGTCCACATTTTTACATACATGATTTATACATGCCAGGGAGTAAACAGCTGGTTTTAGAATGTACAGATCATTAACTACAAATCATTAACGTACAAATCATAAATACTGCTAAATAGTTTTTCATAATGGATATACAAATATACACCCCATCAATTCAGCATAAATAGTACCACTATTTCTGTAATTTATTGTCTGTTAGTCTTTGTAATTTTGCTAATTTCTGTTGACGTGGTCTATCACTAGGATTGAAATTGAATTTTCCTGATGACTAATGAGTTTGGGCACCTTTTTGATGTCTTAAGGGTATTTACATATTCTTTTTGTCAAGTGCCAATATCACATTGCATTAATTGCTAATACTGCAGCTTTTCAGATGTCTTTGGTTGTTTGGATTTCCATATGAACTTTGGAATCCAAAACAAAATTCTGAAATTTTGTTTGAGGATGCATTACATCTATAGAGTAATTTTGGGAAAACTGACGTTATAAATATTGAGCATTCCAGTCTATGAACATGGGTAGTGAAAACATATAGGCTTCATTTATTTTCACTATTTTGTAGTCGTTTTTTTTTTTAGGTGAATGTTTGAACAGTATTCATTAAGTTTATTTTTAGGTATTGAAGTTTTTTTAAGTTATGATAAATGATTTTGTTTATTAATTTCATTTTAAAATATTTTCTAATGGTATATTGAACTACACTTGAATTTTGTATATTGGTATTTATTTTAGCACACTTCAGGAATTTATTCTAACAGTTTTGAGGGGATATTATTTAAAAACTTTTATGTATGCAATCTTGATGTTGTAAAACTGACATTTAATTTTTCCTCTTTAATCTTCTAGATTTCCATTTCTTATTCTTGCTTTATAGAGTTGAATAGGAGTTGGATATTTAAATAGAAGTTGTGAGAATGGACATTCATGTTTCCTTCTCAATCTTAAGGAAAAAAATATTTCACCATTGATTATATTGAATGCTGACAATTTTTATATGTACCAATGATAATTCTAAATTTTATTAATATTAGAATTCTAAAATGTCTGCAAGCTTTCTGACCCCTGATAAGCATACACCTCTTTACAAAAAATAACATAGTTTTAGTGCTAGCAGGTTTTCATTTTTGTTACCTTATATATAGAGACCCCATGTCTCATAAACCTTATTAATTCTCTTTGAACCAGTGAGCACTTTTTTTAAAAAATTTATTTAAACTAGTAAGGAGAACAATAAAAACAGTTCACACATTTCTTCCTCCTCCTTTGCTTCTGGCAACCACCAATCTTTTTTATGAATCCATGAATATGGTTTATTTATTTATTAAATTCTACATATGAGAGAGATCATCCAGAATTTGTCTTCTTTGTCTTATTAGTGTAATCCCTTTGTTGTTGCCAATGGCAGATTTTTATCGTTAATGAATATTAAATTTTATCAAATTAGTTTTCCATATTTATTGAAGTGAATTAGTCTTTTCCCATTTTTCTGTTTCTGTGGTGAATTAAGTGACTTTTGCTCATGTATTCTTTTGGTTGTAACTGCAGTTGGTCATGATGCATATATTATTCTTTTTATACATAGATAGATTCAATTTGATAATACATTGGTTAGGATTTTCAACTATGATTATGACAGAGGTTGGCATTGCCTCTGATTGTTGTCCTTTTGATATCCTAGTAAGATTTTGAAATTGAGAATTTTCTGACCTCATAAAATCAAGCAAGAAACAAATGTATAGTTGTGTGTGTATATGTATAAAAACTCTGATTTTATATATATGTGGAATTTGGCAGAGAAGACATCTGGGATTTAATCATTTATAAATATTTTAATTATATATTTGTATTTTAGTAGATATGGGACTATTTGGTTTTCCTGTTATTTATTCTGTTTGGCATGTTTTCTAATCTAAAATCTGTGGCAGCCATAATTTATGATCAGCTTCTTAGCTCATTATTAGATATTTTGTGTGGGACTTTGCAGATTCCATTTAAATTTGTCAAGTGGTTTGAAAGAATTTCTTTGCCACATTCTCTCTTGAGCTCTAAATGAAAAAAAAAAATCTGCCTTTTATTAAAAGGGTGTATCCTTTACAAAGAATTTTTTAGTAACAAATTTAGTTAGAATGTGTCTGTATTTATACCCTGTCCCCACCTTAGCTTAAACTAATTTTGGCTGATACTAAACTGAAGGAGGAAAGAGTAATTTGTTTTCCCCACCTCAACTTTGGTTTTGTTTTTTAATCTTGTAAGGAGAGTCACTACCTGGCTATGTCCGACACAGATAATTTTGCAGCATAAGCATTCCTGAACTTCCTTACTCAAAAGTTGTTTATTTGTAAGAGCTTTGCTCTCACAGTCAAGGGAGCCATAAATTCTAGCCATGTGTAGTGACAGCAGAAGATCAGATAAATGATGAATAAATCCTAGTATACTTCCAGCATGGACACCTGCCAAGGAATAAGGGTGCCTTTGCACTATGGAAGATCCCAGGGTTATATGGAAACTGTGAGGGAGAGTGATAGGCTAAACGGATTGATGTACTCTCAAATTGATGGAGATTAAAGTTTTACCTACTGACAATGTAAAGATTAAAGTGAATTACAGAAAAGATTTTTTAAAGTTATATTTTTGAAGCAGGAGTTTGAAGTAGAGATTTGTATTCACTCTACCGCATACACACACACACTATTTTTTTTTCTTACAGATATTGAATACAGGGTTCATGTCTTTTTAAAGTATATCATGTTTCTGTTTGCATTTTAGTACGTACATATCTACTCTATTCATTTGAAATGCTTCACGGTATTTTATAGCATAGGTAGTGTATACATTATGTAACCACCTCTCCTAGGTGGGTACTGGGATCTTTTTCTGTTTATATTATCAAAAACAATATTGTGAGATCCTTAGTAATTACTCCTTTTCCTTTTGTGGAAAAAGTGAACAATCTGCTGAAGGGAATATCCTTTTATCACTGTAAGATAGTAGATTCAATAAATAGCTCATGATTGCTTTCCAAAATGTCTTGAGAATACTCATTTTTACTTATTTTTTTGTAGTCAAAAAATAAGCTATGTAAAATCTAAACCAAGGTATATATGGGGATAATTGTTTTTAAATTACAGTTTACCTAATTTAAATAAAGGGGAATGTTTATATCTTTAGGTACTGTTCTCTTACTTGATAGCCCTTCTTTGCTCTTTCTTTTTAATTCTAGAGTTTTAAAATTAAGGTTACAAATAAGCCCATCAATAGTTGGGTTTCCCTAATGACAGATTTCTATTCATAATAATCTTTTCCCCGGGTCATTATACTAATTACATATCTTTTTCTTTCATTCAACTCTTTAGCAACATAAATAATACTTTCTAAGGAGATTTATTGACTATAAACAACTTGAACAATAAGTTCTCAGCAAAAGCATTTAATTTTACTTTAGCTAAAAATTTATAGTTTGAAAGGAATACTTATAACTGGCAACTATCTAATGTTTCAAGTGCTCCCTCTTGCATCACTGTGCACATCAAAACTATGACTAACACAAATTTAATTGAATATTTGTAAGGTGATGGTATATTTTACCCAAGAATAATTTCAACTTGATTATCAATTTGGCAAGTAAAATATTAGACTGAAAATGAGCATATGTTGATGGTGAAGTGGCCAATAAAAGTGCCTGTGGTTAGAGTGGTTAAAATATTTTCACATTTCTTTCAGCATCTTTATGAAATGTTTATATTAAATACATAGTAATTGCCATTATGATACTTACATGCAATGTTATAAATGCTTGATTTTGGAATATTTTGCTAAAACTTCCATCTCCTTTTATACACCTCTTTTTTTTTTTTCCTATGTTATTTGCAATATAACTAAACTACGAAATGCCATTCTTGAGGTCTAGTTGTAATGTGAATGAAAATAACATTTGCAGAGATGATATAATGCCTGATTTATTTGTTCTTTTAAAGCTGTTCATGGATCACCTACAATAGCTCTAGTTACTATGGTGGATGATTGTGTTAGGATGAAACAGTGGTTATGCTTCATTTTAGTTCAGCAAATACAAGTCACCAAGCTTTGTAAAAAATAAACCTGCTGTCATGCAACAAATTATGAAAATAAGAATGTATAGTAATGGTTAATATTAAATATAAGAAGTAAAAAGCAAACCTGACTCTTATACCAGTTGAAGTTTTATGTGTTGGTGGCAGATTAATTTCTACATCAGTAAACAAGTGAAATGCTCCATATTGTACAGTGATGTCATATTCTCTTAGCTTAGATAGTTGCTGTGTAAAATTTTGAGAATGAGACTCAAATATTTGGTAGTAAGATTGGAGGCTGAATGAGGAGAAAACATGGGACCTGTTTGGGACTGACTCTACAGAGGTCTTGGTTAAGGTACCTGAGCAGAAGTCCAGCTAAGACTGGAAGACAAAAGCATTTCTCATGTGCATATCTGTTTTCTGTAATAGCTCATTTTAGTTTCGTATGGAAAGGAAAACAGTGAAGAAAATCTGTGCTGTTTTCTGAAGGATGAAATGTGTAAAATATGTAAGTTGGACAATGAAGTAAAAAAAAGAATTGAAAAGTAAACCTAAGCACAGGAAATGCTAACACCCTAATTATAAATGTTGAGAGCAGAACTCTTTGTTCATAATTCATTTTCACCAGAAAAGTACAGGCAGTACAAGCAGTAAACCAGAATATGCAAATGGGAGTGTCATGATGAACTCATCTTGGTGGAGATGACCACCATAAAATGCTAGGCTCATAGATGGAAAATTTTGCGAAGATTAGCAATTCAAGACCAAACACCTGGAGAGAAAAAAAACCTGAAGCTATTCTCTTTTTTTCTTTATTCTTTCTTAAATTTGACCTCATTATTCCTTCACCTTTTCAAAAATTACTTGCTATTTTCTTAGACTTAGAATAGTAAGTATGTACAGATAGATACATAAGGCCTTGGGAATGCTTAAGGCCTCAAGGCTCACAAAACAGATGTGTAAAAATTAAACTTTTTCTAAAGTAATGGGAATTAGATGTCTGACCTGTTTTCTAAACTTTTTTTTTTAAATAGAGTAAAGAAGTTAGCCAAGTGAGCAAGATAGAGACCCTGAAAAGAAAAAATTCTTTAATATTTTATTCTCAGTTCCTGTGCAGCATGAAGATATGTGACTGGCCATATGGCCTACATGATTAAGGAGATTGTTTTATTCAGATTATTGTATAGAAAGATGATCATTAATAGGGAACATCTCAAAGAAAAGGAAATGGGTTTGGGGTTCTATGGAGGCAGATAAAGGAGGCAGATAAAGAAGGCAAATTTGAATTTACAGGAGCTGTGAACAAGAATGGACAGTAAGTCCTATAGAGAAGGGTGTGTCTTCTGAAATTAGCTCATTCTGAAATGCAGAATTGTGTGTGTTGGATGGGGGCAGAAGTGTTTAAGCATCAGTAATCTCTGGGAACATTGAGCCCGGGTTAAATTCCACATTCACTTTAGATGACCTGAATTCAACTGCAAAAGTACTTTAAACTTCATTGTCTGTTGTTTTGTTCAGTATCTACTGAATAAGGTCTGAAGCCATAAATTCCTTTTAAAAGTCATATCTAGGAAATAATACAAATTATCTTGAGGCATTGATTTTTTCCCCTTTATTATGTAATAAGAATTATATGAAATCACTATAGTTTTCTGTACCTAATCTGAGCTAAAGTGAACACTGAATTTAAGTGACTATACACACACACACACACACACACATAATAATAGTATGTATTGTTCTCCATTATTTCCATAGCATTCTTCATAAACATACTATGTTAGCAGTTTTATTACTTGCATCTATTTTTTTTACCATCACCCACGTCTTCTTGGAAGGAAACAACATAGAATCAATACTCTTAGCTCAATGAAATCTAGGGGTAATCAGCTTCCTTTTATTGCTTCGTTAAAGCTTAGTTTGTATTTGTTGTAATTATTCATGAACTATAAACAAATTGAGTTGGATCTGTGGGGGGTGCACAATAGCAGAACAAGAATTATGTAGCTATTGGTGACAATGACTGTATAGGAATAGGAATTATCAGAGTGAAGAGGTATTTGGCAAAAGAATATAAGATAAATGGTTAGGGAATAAAAGAATAATTCTGAAAACCATATTATCTCAGTGATATACTAAGTCAATGCTTAGACCAAAATGCTTCAGAAATATTTGTGAAGTCTCCTTTTACAGTATTGTTTCAGTCTGTGCACTCTCATCACTTGACTAAGAGAGACTGGGAATGTCAAAAGTAAAAACTTGAAGATGGCTCAGATGCAATTTACTTGGGTAGTTAGGGTTCCTTCTACTAATACACTTATTACAGTTCTTTAGATTTTGATACTTCATCTTTCCTATAATAGCAACAAGTAAATATTCATTGAGAAGAGAAAAGTAACTGATACTTGATTACATACTGTATAACAAGTAACATTTTTATATGTTATCTCTTTAGTTTATGCTATCTGTGAGATAGCCCAGTCCATAGCAGTACTGATAGAATTATGACCTTACTTTCTTTGGAAACTGTATACTCTGAGGCCCAAACTCAGATTAAAAAAAAAAAATCAGTCTCTGGATTCTGTACTATCCAAATGATTCTTATAAAACTAAAGTTTGAAAAACATTGACTTATGCCATTTTATTACAACAAACTGTGGAAAATTCTTAAAGAGATAGGAATACCAGACCACTTGATCTGCCTCCTGATAAATCTATATGCAGGTCAGGAAGCAACAGTTAGAACTAGACATGGAACAACAAACTTGTTCCAAATATGGAAAGGAGTACGTCAAGGCTGTAAATTGTCACCCTGCTTATTTAACTTATATGCAGAGTACATCATGAGAAACGTTGGGCTGGAAGAAGCACAAGCTGGAATCAAGATTTCCAGGAGAAATCTCAATAACCTCAGATATGCAGATAACACCACCCTTATGGCAGAAAGTGAAGAGGAGCTAAAAAGCCTCTTGATGAAAGTGAAAGAGGAGAGTGAACAAGTTGACCTAAAATGCAACATTCAGAAAACTAGGATCATGGCATCTGGTCCCATCATTTCATGGCAAATAAATGGGGAAACAGTGGAAACAGTGACAGACTTTATTGTTTTGGGCTCCAAAATCACTGCAGATGGTGACTGCACCCGTGAAATTAAAAGATTCTTACTCCTTGGAAGGAAAGTTATGACCAACCTAGACAGCATATTAAAAAGCAGAGACATTACTTTGCCAACAAAGGTCCATCTAATCAAATCTATGGTTTTTCCAGTAGTCTTGTATGGATGTGAGAGGTTGACTGTAAAGAAAGTTGAGCGCCAAAGAATTGATGCTTTTGAACTGTGGTGTTGGAGAAGACTCTTGAGAGTCCCTTGGACTGCAAAGAGATCCTTTTAGTCCATTCTAAAGGAAATCAGTCCTGAATATTCATTGAAAAGACTGAAGCTGAAACTTCAATACTTTGCCCACCTCATGCGAAGAACTGACTGATTGGAAAAGATCCTGATGCCAGGAAAGATTGAAGGCAGGAGGAGAAGGGGACAGCAGAGGATGAGGTGGTTGAGATGGCATCACTAACTCAATGGACATGAGTTTGAGTAAACTTGAGGAGTTGGTGATAGACAGGGAGGCCTGGTGTTCTGCAGTCCATGGGGTCACAAAGAGTCAGACATGACTGAGCAACTGAACTGATTGAAAACGCCATTTTAGTGGTGGCGGGGGGAAGAGGCTTCAGAGGTATGAAGCAATCAGCTTGATGTCCTGGAGCTGGTGAATTGTAGAATGGGAGTGGGGACTGAAATGAGAAAAAACTCCTCTTTCCTTCAGAAACTCCTGTATCTGTATTTCACTAATTCTTAAGTCCTTTCTGTGACCAGCCTACCTGCTCAGTGTCTCTCATTTCACCTGTTCTTTGACTTCATCAGCCCCATCAATATATTTATCTCCCTACTTTCTCCTACTTTCTGTTTTTGGAAGGGCATCCCTGGAGGCTTAGACAGTAAAGAGTCTGCCTGCAGTACAGGAGACCCGAGTTTGATCCCTGGCTTGAGAACTTCCCCTGGAGAAGGAAATAGCTCACCACTCCAGTATCCTTGCCTGGAAGATTCCATGAACGGAGGAGCCTGGCAGGCTGCAGTCCATGGGGTCGCAAAAAGTTGGACACAACTGAGCAACTTCACTTTCGCTTTCTTCCACTTTCTACTTTCACCTTATTGAACAGAACTTCTCATTTCCCTTATTTCTTTGTGAAGTTTAGACCATGATGAATCATTTCGACTCTTTTCTTCCTAATTTTCTAACCTCACTTACTTGATGTTCTTTGTGTGATGTCTCCATGCTGAAACTCCCAAGTCATATGTACTTGTGTTATGATTACACACAGGCAGCTTGACAATACTAAGAACAGATGCTTTAACTTTTCAGCAGAGGTTCCATAATGATCACCATCCACAACTAGATCTCAGCAATGAGTGTCTACTGTTATTCCACATTTCCCTTGATGATTCTCTATCAAAAATTTCACCATGTCTGTTTTGATTTTCTGTAGTTGTGTCAAACTGTGCTAACTCTACCATCTCCTTCCTCTCTCTCAGGATATAACTTTGTCTTCTGTTTCTCAGATGAAATAGAAGCAGTTATATAGTAACACCTTCACATCTTAAATGTACCAGCCTAATTAAATTTGTACCATACACTCTCTCCCTGCTTTCACAGTGTAAAAGGGATGCAGTCTCTTCATCCTGAACTTTGTATCATATATTCTGTTTTCTTCAGATGAACATTATAGATTATTCCTTCTTCAGTCTTTATTTTTAACTTTTCTCTTTATTTTATATTATCACTATTTATTATATATTGTCACCATTAAATACATTTAAGACTTTCTTATACCATAAACTCTATCTCAGTAGATAACACTGCCTGTCATTAAATTGCATAATTTAGAGTTCTAGGATATTTTGAATTCTTTATGTTATACTCATTCAATTAATAAATATATAGTAACTATATGTCCAAGATGCTGTTATTATAAATATCTATGTAGTATTTCTTTTCTGCATGCCTGTGTGCTCACTTCAGTCATGTCCAACTCTTTGTGACTCCATGGACTGTAGCCTGTCAGGTTTCTCTGTCAGTGGGATTCACCAGGCAAGAATACTGGAGTGGCTTGCCATGCCCTCCCCCAGGGGATCTTCCCCATCCATGGATCGAACCCACGTCTCTTCTGTTTTCTTCATTACAGGTGGATTCTTTACTGTTGAGCCACCAAGGAAGCCCTTTCCTTTCTACTTACTTCTAATCAGTTTCCATGTATTCACCTGTCACCCTTACTTTTTTTTTTCCCCATCAGCATCTAGAGTGGGGGAAAAAAGATAAAATTCATCATTACATTCCATTTTAAATGTCATTTTATTTCCTTTAAGAGCAAGTATGTATCTTGAAAGAGCTGGAGTGTCTGCTTTTGACTGTTTTTTTTGAAACTCTCTTTTCTTTCTTACATACAATGTAGAGTCCATTCCTTTAATTCAGCACCTTCTTTATTTGCATCTAAGTCTTTAAACTTTCTGTTTCTTCTCTTTGAACCCCCTCATAATTCATCTGGCTAGCTGCCACCAAACTTTCTTATTGTCATCTTTGTACTATCTCCTGAGGAGGACAAAGGCTTGTGTCCTTGTGGTTTACTAACAAATTAGAGTTGTGGTTCATTTCAAAGGAAGTATTATTGTCAGTGTATATTCAGTGTATATACTCTCTGTGTGAAAAGATAGTTTTCAAAAGAAAGAGTCCTATGAGTGTAAAAAATAAATATGTTTAGGATTTTATGTAATGAATTGTTAAGATGATGTTTTAACAAAGTTAATGGAGACTCCAAATAACATGTTTACTGTTTAGAAATTTCAAAATGAGTATGGATATGGAAGCAGTGAAGGGTGTTTTCATGGTGCCTGATGGAAGTCAATTAAATGGACTGAATTGGAAAGAATTTTACATATCTATTGGCACTAATTATTTTTCACTGCTATCAGATGCCTACAACTTACAGAGTTTTTGTAAAACAGATCTAAAGAAAGGAAAGATAAGAATTGAATAGCCTTGAAGAGCATGCTGTGCAATGCACATGGAAGCATCTTTCTCTGCACTCAATAAATTGCCAACTCAAAGAGAGAACAAACATGTCACCTCTGTTCATAAAATATATTCCTAGAATCTATTAAGGCACCTACCTTAAAATAGATATAAAATTGTTCATTAAAATTACATTATCTCTTCTAAATTAAAAAAAATTGTTTTTAATTGGATGACAGTTGCTTTACAATATTGTGTTGGTTTCTGCCATATAGCAACATGAATCAGCCATAGGTATAAGTATGTCCTCTGCCTCTTGAATCTCCCTCCCACCCCTCTAGGTTGTCAGAGAGCACCAGATTTGAGCTCCCTACATCATACAGTAAATTTCCACTGGCTATAGACAATACCTATTTTGTGAGAGTTAATTTAAAGTATTTAATTCCTCCAGTAGATAGTCCATCTGCATATACACAGGTACCTCAAACATGATGATATCAAAACTTACATCATGTTTTCATCTAACTACATATTTCTTCAATATTCCAGATTAGTTAATGATTCTGTGTACTGGATCAAGTTGACAATTCAAAGAAATATTTACATTTCCAAGATTTAAGTCTATATGTCATCCTGAAACTATGTACGTGGCATCTAAATCATACAGATACATTTAATTTATAAGTTATTTTCAGTTTATAAATTTAAGACTTTGTATCATATCACCTAACTTTTATATTTTAATAACTGTGAAAATCCTGTCTGTGCATTACACATGATTCTGTGATTTCTCTGCCTTTCACATCTTACAGCATCAAAAAACCTTTTGACCGTTAAGCTCCATCTCAGTAATCTCTATGAAGACTGTCTTCAATCAACACCAGTTTACAGTCCATGCTTCAGCCCCTTCTGCACTAAGAAGAACTGCTTATTTCAACCTTTGTGCTACCACAGTTTTTGGGACATGGTACATTCCTCTATTATGATACTCCATATGCTTCCCTGGAATTATTTTGATATAACTACATCATATTAATCTATAATATCTGAGGGGATAAAAAATCTATACCTTTTATCTTTGAAACTCAATTTGCTAAGACTAAATCAATAAAATAATTAATAACATGCAGATAAACCAATTCCTCTGATTTTTAATAGAGAAAATACCTAAATTTGCCTTCTGTTGCAGAATAAAACTTCTCCTTTGGGATAATATACTAGGGGAAAGATAAAAGTTCAACTAAATTTCTTAAGGTTTTCAAAAGCATTTTCAATCTCAAAAGCCATAATGATGAAAGAAACACATATATGGTTCACAGTTGTAATTGATGCCAAACCATGGCCAACAACTTTTTGCTTAAAATGGATATTGTAAATGTTTCAATCACTATGGAATAGAAGACATCAAAGGAGATTTTGTCTGGAAGTACTGCTTTCTAAACAGCACAGTCATGTAATTTGTTTTTCTTTTTCAACAAAAGTGTCAAATTGCAGTGTAATAGCTCAGCATGAAGACATCTCCAATGGTGAATTTCACTAAGGGTTATGGAGTCAGAGCTATAAGAACTAGCAGATGACTTTGGCTCCTCCTAACTCACTTCTAGAAACTGTGGAAAGAGTGCAAAGTATAAACAAATTTTTACCAGAAATGAAACACTCTGAGGCAGAATGACAGACTATATTTGTATACTACGAAAAAAGAAACTAGACTCCTCTAACAAGTTGGCTTTTCCTCATAGTCCTGACCACTGACCTGTACAAAGCCTAGTTTGACCTTGTTCTTTGTGTCTTTTTCTCCATTATCTTTACTATTACAGTCAAGTATCTACTCCCCATCCATGTGAGTTTTTAGTAAGAGGATAGGTTTTATACATTCAGAAAGTTTTAAAGTGTCTGGTCAGAGATGGAATAAGAAATCCTGTTTCTAACTAGTTCAACATCTTATAGAGTGCTTTGTACAAGACAGTAGTCTTGTGACATTTCAATGCTTGGAGGCAAATGCTTGATAAAATTAATCATGTTCCTTTAAAAAATTTTTTCTCAAATTATTTAATATAATGTGCTTTCCAAATTTCCTTGAGAGCAAAGGGCATAACTCTCTTTCCAGTCACATTTGATGATGCTTTCGTTTCCTGAAGAAGCAATTGCAGACATATATTATAGAATGTAATAGGAAATGATACTCTATACATATAAACTTGTTTTGAAACAATCAGAAACCATCTCATCTTTTAGTATCTAATAATGCTGATTTCTTCTCATTTTTCACCTTCAGTAATTTTTATTTTTATAAATGTATCTAACAAAGGGATAAATGTAATATACACCATTCTATTACATAGACATACACTGATATGTTTTTTATTGCCCATGGTTTTTCTTAATCTTGGCCAGGCTTATTTTTCTGTAGATTTGCCCAAAGACTTTTGGATTTGTTTTTCATGTGGTCTGAACAATGAACACATAGTTGTTCAGTCATCAAATATGAAGTACACTTTGGTGAGGCTAGGGATGGGATTGGCTAGGCTAGGGATGTTTCTAATAGAGATCATTTATTTTCCAGAAGAACCCTAGGACAAAGATATCACCGATACCTCTTTGTCATGGATAAGGAGACTTAAAATTCTATGGTTAGGTGATTTGACTGTGGTTTCCCAGCAAGCAACAGGGCAGGGCCAGGACTGAGGAGAACTGGATCTACATTCTGTAGGGATCCATGGCTGTGTTGCTTCACACCTGCTTTCTTTATGCAGTGTTTATAGGCAGGGGCGATTGCTTTAGGACATAGCAATGAATGAGGTTTTGTAGAGGTTCTAGACAGTGGGAAACCACCAAAGAGATGAGACAGGATGGCTGCTGCCAATCCATTACCACTATACTTGGTATGAGGAAAGGAAGCTCTTCTGAGTTACCAGTTTGTTTCCATGCCTGCCGAGGAGGAAATACATGGACTGCAGTTAGGGTGGAGATGAGATTAACTTAGAGTCCCAATTGTATGAGACTTGGGCTATCCTGTTAAAAACCTCATCTCTCAGCCCACTGGGACATTGCCAAGACTTTCAAAGCTTTCTTTTTTTTTTTTTTTCATCCTTTCTACAGGGCTATCCTAGTACCCTTACAGACACCGAAGGGGTACTTTCTCCACCCCTAACAGTGAAGAGATAATGGTGTGGTAGACATCCCAACCAGTCCTAGGAGTTTGATAATGATTTTGACATACAAACAAGTCTCAAGAAAAAAATCAGACCAACATTCACAATACTTCATACAGACTGTCCAACTAAGATATATCAATTATCTAACCATTCCAAAAAAGAAGTTGGTTCCTATACAAATTGCCTCTATTTATAATGTATATCTAAAGTTCAGGCTCTTTAAAAAGAAGAAAGACCTATAATGGCTTATTAGTCATGAATACTGAACATTCTCCAATTTGATAGCAAAGTGTCAACCATGGAAATCAGTATTTACCCAGTCTCCATTCTCTCTCTTTCAGTTTGTTCGCTGGAAAAATTCTCAAAATAGTACTGTTGCCTCTACTGCATTTTGTTTCAGTCTCAGCTTACTCTCTGTTACTTTTTCCTCCTACCAATTTGCTGAAACTACAGTTTTTGAGAGCTCAATTCACCAATGACCTACTAATTAATAAATTCAGTGGTCTCTTATAAGTACTTACTTGACTGGACCTCTCTATAGCAGTCAAAATCACAGACTACTTGTTTCTTCTTGAAAAGCTCTTGTAACTGGAAGAAGAAAATGACTGTCTCTCCCCCATAGAGTGGTAGGGGAGAAGAATGGCCCTTGGCTAAGAATTTAATCAAGTACGTATAAGAAGTAATTTCAAAGCCTCTGCCTGGTCTTAGTGTAGTTAAGGTAGCGTGCTATATAGATTTATGGGTCAGTATTAGCCAATTTATTATTCCAGATAGATCTGAAATAGCACATTTGAAAAGGTGGGAGGGTTGGAAAATTGAAGAGGAGGAAGCATCATGGCAGTGCATAATAATAAGGTCATGCTGATTCTATTATTGTTATGTGAACTTGTGAGTCATGAGGCAGTTGGGGAAGTGTTTATTTTTACTTTATAGAGTTGGCAGTATTCTAGAAGGGTATGTATGCATATAGGCACAAATGAAAGATTTTCAACATGTAACAATTGGAAAATTGGAGGAACAGAATATTTATAATGCCATCTGAACTTTGGAAAACATCTTGAAGGTACAAAGTTAAAACACCTAGAGTTGCATGAAGCAATTCTGTGAAAAATAGGTAATTCCTGAGTATTCCATTAAGGCCAACATGTTTTTCTAATTTGACTATGACTGGGATAGTGACATTTAATATGAGGTGAGATCAACCTATATAGATTGACTGAGGAAGAGGAAAATTTTGTTAAAACCAATGTAAAAAGCAATGGTCAACAGAGTTGCTGAATGTATTTAATTTATGTATCTGTTTCCTCTCTCAATATTTGAACCCTTGGAACTCCAGTGTGTTGCGTCAGTACTTTTTTAACATCAGGTTCTTCCAGGGAGCTCTGATATTGTGTAAATGCTAAGTGCCCCAGAAATATTTTAGAATTGAATAGTTGAAGTAACTAAACATATTTAGTTATATTTATCATATGCAACGTGATGTGGGGGGAAATACCATATGAAATGATATGAAAATATCATATGAAGGGAAAGGGAAAATATCATAAGAAAATGTATTGATAATAGGGTAGAAGCTGGAGATCAGTCAGCTCTCTGCTTCCTTCATTTTTATCAACACAAATTTCACCATTTCTATATCTAGTAATCTTAATGAGCTTGAAGATAAAAAATTATATAGAAATTTCAATGTTGTACCACGACATAATTAAGAACTAAAGAACTAAATTAGTTTAGTTACTTCAACTATTCAATTCTAAAATATTTCTGGGGCACTTAGCATTTACACAATATCAGAGCTTCCTAGAAGAGACTGGTATTAAAAAAGTACCAAGGCAACACACTAGAGTTCCAGGAGTTCAAATATGTATATACATATATGTATAATCTCTACCATATGGTTAATTAGTAATTCACTAAATTTTATGTTAGCTTTGGTAAACTTAATTATGTAAATGAAATAAATGTAAGAGTCATTAGTATAAAAACTATTATGTAGTGACATGGTATAGAAGCAATGAGGTAATTTAAGTAGCTATTTTTTATGGTATTGATGGTTGAAGGAGAAAGTCGTTGACATTTATAAAGTGCCTGCAAAATGTCAGACACTTTACATACTTCACTCTTATGAAATATAAGTAAATACTGTTAAATATAGGTATTCTAATTTCAGTTCATCACCAAAAATCTAAATTTTGATAAAACTGAGTTATTAGCCCAAAAAAGAAAAGTAAGTTTCACCTTTTTTGCAACTACCTCCGAATTCATTCTGGCTGCAGAAAATGATGAGAAAAAATCTTTGGCTGCATCTCTATTCAATAAGAACAACTCATGAATCAGCAATATCTGCTTTAATGTTAGAAGGGAGAAGAGGATATTCACTACAAAATACTGCTGTCATTGCACAAACTTAGAGTCAGAAAGAAAGAATGAGTTGGTGAACAGGTTTATTTGTGGGTGTTAGGGGAAGGTTGAAAAAGAGGACTGGTCAGGATTTAATCTTAGATAAATTCTCCTCTCAAATACAATACTATTTCCACTGTACTTTTAATTTAACTTTATAATCTGAAAAATAAAACATTAATAGAAGTTTTTGATGAATATATTATTGCTTCTCTGATAGCTTAGATGATAAAGGATCTGCCTGCAATGCAGAAGACCTGAGTTCAATCCATGGGTTGGAAAGGTCCCCAGGAGGAGGGCATGGCAACCCACTCCAGTATTCTTGCCTGGAGAATCTCCATGGACAGAGGAGCCTGGTGAGCTACAGTCCATGGGGTCACAGAGAGTTGGACATGACTAAGCGACTCGGCATACATATTGTTAATGTCAGACATTGAAAGAGGAGACTCATTAAAAATCTCATAATACTATCATTTGAGTGCTTTCCTTGTAGCTCAGCTGGTAAAGAATCTGCCTGCAATGTGGGAGGTATGGGTTTGATCCCTGGGTTGGGAAGATCGAAGGGAAAGGGGAAATATCATATTAAATGATATGGAAATATCATATGAAGGGAAAGGGTAAATATCATATGAAAATGCATTAAAAATAGGGTGGAAGCTGGAGATAGCTCTCTGCTTCCTTCATTTCTGGCTTATCAGGACAGATTTCACCATTTCTATATCTAGCAATCATTATGAGGCTAAAAATAAAAATATATATATAGACATTTTGATGTTGTATCACTACATAATTAAGAAAATAAAATATCTATTCAAGAGATTAGATAGTACTCCCTTTTCAGGAACTGGGTCATACTTTTCAAAATTCAAGTTATATTTAAACTGCCCCCAAAAGGAAAAGATATTTAGTTACTTTAAATTTTCCATTTATAAGCAAAGGTTTTACAAAATAAAATGTGTTCAGTACAACCTTAAGTAGGAGATAAACATGAGCATATTAAATGAAATATGAAATAAAAGATGATATTCAGTACCAATGAAGGTGAGGAATGTGAGGCAATGTAAATTCCCCCAAACAACAGTATCTTTTGTTTTGAATCAACAGTGCCATTGACAACATGATTCTGTCTTCCAAAGCCTGGACATTGTACTGGTGTGTCAGATTGGAAATGGATCTTCTAGACCCATTATAGTTACTAGACACTTCTAGTTACTTGATGAATTCGTAAAAAAGTGACTATAAAAGACCAGCAGATACATCTTTTTTTGTCATTCTGGTAAACCTTGAAAATATGAGCAATGGAATTATGTGGTGGTTCTTTTCTGCTTACCCACCCCACATATTTGGTTCTTAGCCACTTAACCATCAGGGGTCAACCACTATGGACAGCTTCACCAAGGGCCTGTTGCTTTCTGGATTCTTATTAGGTTTAACAAAAAATGAACACTAACGTGAGATTAGAAGGAGAGAGAGAGTGAAGAGAGATTCTTCATTCTTTTTTGCCTTGAGTAGGCATTTTTCTCTGTGCAGCTGCTTCTTTCTACAACTGCAGCTGGGTATCCCTTCCTCCTCTAGTTCAAGTTCTCACTGAGGAGTTTTAAAATATTTTCTGCCCTCTTCTCTTCATGTGTACAGATTGTAATGGCTTCCTAACATTGCTAGTATCTGAATGCCTGACTATACCTTATTTACTCCTTTAACCCTGCTTATAACTCTTAATCAGTCTCTTTATATTAATCATATGGAGCAATTTTTGTTTCCTTTCTGGGCTTTCCCAGATCCATATTGTGTCCTTGTTTTTGATGGTATGAGTTTTAATTTTTTAATTCTTGTTATTTTGTTTCATTTTTATGCCCTTGGTTTAGTATCTCTAGTCCAAACTCTGTCCTTGGTTGTAAAGATTATTATATTCAGTTTTTGTCTTTCTCATTGCTTTTATCCCCCTTCCTTTTTTGCTAGAAATTATTTTAATTTTATGTTATATGAATCTCCCATGGGGTTTAAATGAATGACAATAGCTTATAATAGATCAAAGTACTCCCTCACAGGCAATATCCTAGTACTTTTACTGAGCTGTGGTAAAGTGCTGGGAGAGTCCTGCAATTTAAGAAAGAAGATCAGCACCTGATTTGAGTTATATTTTGACTATTTAATATTGCAAAGGCCTATGGAAAAGTAGGAAGTCAAGAGATAGCCAGAATAGCAGGCAAGTTTGGCTTGGAGTTAGACATGACTGAGCGACTAATGCTTTCACTTTTTTGTCCTTGGAATACAAGATGAAGCAGGGCAAAGTCTAACAGAGTTTTGTCAAGGGAACACACAGGTCATAGCAAACATTCTTTTCCAGCAAACCAAAAGACGACTGTACACATGGACATCACTGGATGGTCAATACAGAAATCAGATTGATTATGTTCTTTGCAGCCAAAGATGAAGAACGTCTGTACAGTCAGCAAAAACAAGACATAGATCTGACTATGGCAAACTTCAGGCTTAAATTGAAGAAAGGACGGGAAACCAGTAGGCCATTCAGAGGTCACCTGAATCAAGTCTCTTGTGATTATAGATTGGAGGTGACAAATAGATTAAAGGGATTAGATATGGTAAACAGAATGCCCAAAGAACCATGGATGGAAGTTCATAACATTGTACGGAAGGCAGTGACCAAAATCATTCCAAAGAAAAAGAAATGCAGTAAGGCAAAGTGGTTGTCTGAGGCGGCATTATAAATAGCTGAGGAAAAAAGAGAAACAAAAGGTAAGGGAGAAAGGGAAGGTTATACTCAACTGAATGCAGAGTTCCAGAAAACAGCAAGGAGAGATAAGAAGACCTTCTTAAGTGAACAGTGCAAAGCAACAGAGGAAAACAATAAAATGGGAAAGGCTAGTGATTTCTTCAAGAAAATTGGAGATATTAAGGGAACATTTCATGCAAGGATGGACACTTAAAGGACAGAAATGGTAAAGACCTAACAAAACAGATCTTAATAACCCGGATAACCACGATGGTGTTGTCATTCATCTAGAGCCAGACATGTTGGAATGTGAAGTCAAGTGGGCCTTAGGAAGCATTACTACTAACAAAGCTAGTGGAGGTGATGGAATCCCAGCTGAGCTATTTAAAATCCTAAAAGATAATGCTATGAAAGTTCTTCACTCAATATGTCCCCAAATTTGGAAAATTCATTAGTGACCACAGTACTGGAAAAGATCAATTTTCAGTTAAATCCTGAAGAAGGGTAACAACAAAGAATGTTCCAGCTACCGTACAATTGTGCTTATTTCACACCTCAGTGACGTTATGCTCAAAATCTTTCCAGCTATGCTTCAGCAGTTTGTAAACTGAGAAATTCTAGACATACAAGCTGGATTTAGAAAAGGCAGAGGAATCAGAGATCAAATTTGCAGCATATATTGGGTCATAGAGAAAGCAAGGGAATTCCAGGAAAGCATCTAGTACTGCTTCATTGACTACACTAAAGCCTTTGACTGTGTGGAGCACAACAAACTGTGGAAAATTCTTCAAGTGATGGGAGTACCAGACCAACTTACCTGTATCCTGAAAAACCTGTGTGCTGATCATGAAGCAAAACGTTGACCTGAAACAAGTGACTTATTCTAAATTGAACCCACTTGCTTCCAGATTGGGAAAGGATTACATCAAGGCTGTTTATTGTCATCCTGTTTATTTAAAACGTATATGGTGTACATTATGTGAAATGGGCTCGATGAATCACAAGTTGGAATCAAGATTGCTGGGAGAAATATCAAGAACCTCAGATATGCAGATAATACCTCTCTAATGACAGAGGTGAAGAGGAACTGAAGTTCCTCTTGATGAAGGTGAAAGAGGAGAGTGAAAAAGCTGGTTTGAAACTGCATTAAAAAAAATTAGATCATGGATCTGTTCTTAACACTTCATGGCAAACAGAAGGGGAAAAAGTGGAAACAGTGACAGATTTTATTTTCTTGGGCTCTGAAATCATTGCACGCAATGACTGCAGTCAGAAAACTAAAAGACGTTTGTTCTTTGTAAGAAAAGCTATGACAAACAGCATATTAAAAAGCAGAGACATCACTTTGCTGACAAAGGTCCATGTAGTCAAAGCTATGGTTGTCCAGTAGTCATGTGCAGATGTAAGAGTTTTACCATAAAGAAGGCTGAGCACCGAAGAATTGATGCTTTTGAATTGTGCTGGGGAAGACTTTCTTGGACAGCAAGGAGATCAAGCTAGTCAATCCTAAAGGAAATCAATCCTGAATATTCATTGAAAGGACAGAAGCTAAAGCTGAATCTCCAATCCTTTGACCACCTGTTGCGAAGAGCCGACTCATTGGAGAAGACCCTGATGCCGGGAAAGATTGAGCACAGGAGGAGAAGGGGGCAAGAGGATGAATTTATTAGATAGCATCACTGACTCAATGGACACGAATTTATGCAAACTCCAGGAGATACTGGACGACAGAAGAACCTGTTGTGTTATAGTCCACGGGATTGCAAAGAGTGGGACAGGACTTTGTGACTGAACAACAATTAAATGCCTACACTTAAAAAAAATCAATTTATTTATTTTAATTGGAGGCTCATTACTTTACAATATTATGGGTTTTTTTTGCCATATATTGACATGAATCAGCCATGGGTGTACATGTGTCCTACCATCCTGAACCCCTCAAAGGATAGCGCTTGTTTATCCAAGATTTCAGAAATGACTAATCACCTTAATTCAAAGTATACTTTGAGTGGATAATACATAGAATAAAGATGTTGTGAGGAAAAAGCAAGTAGTTTCTACTCACTAAAATAAATTTGTGGAAAATTCTAAGGACTCAACAAAAGAATTGTTAGAACTAATAAGTGAATTTAGTAAAGTTGCAGTATACAAAATCAATATACAAAAGCCTGGTGTTTTTATGTGCAAACAACAGACAAATGAGTAAACAATCCCATTCATACATAATAAGAAAAGGAATACAATACCTAGGAATAGACTTAACCAAAGAGGTGAAAGACTTATAACTAAAAATTGTAAGCTCTGGTGAAATTAAAGAAGACACTGGAAAATGAAAATGTTTCATTCTTATAGATTGGAATAATTAGTATTAAAATGTCCTTAACTACCCACAACTATCTACAGATTCAATACAATCCTTATGAAAATCTGAAACAATGGCATTCTTTTCAGAAATAGGAAAAAATTACCCTAAAGTTCATGTGGAACTACAAGTGACCCAAATAACCATAGCAATCTTAAGCAAGAAAAAACATAGCTGGAGGCATTACACTTCCTGATTTCAGTATATATATATTACAAAACTATGTAATAATATGGTACTAGGAAAAAAAGACACATAGACCAGTGGAACTGAATAAAGAGCCCAGGGATAAATCCATGAACTTTCTTTTAACTGATAGTCAATAAGGGTGTCAATGATACACATGAGGGAAAGATGATCTATTCAGTAAATGGTGCTGGAAAAATAGGACATTTACATGCAAAAGAATTAAATTGGATCATTATCTCACACCATGTATATAGGCTTTAAAGTAAGTTTATTGGACTTGACTTTATTGTGCTTTGCAGATATATATATATATATATTTTAAAATATATATATTTTAATACAGTTGAAGGCTTGTGACAGCCCTCCATGAAGTTAAGTCTATTGGCTTCATTTTCCAACAGTGTTGTTTACTTCATATCTCTGTGTCACATTTTAGCAATTCTTGCAGTATTTCAAACTTTTTTGTTATAAATGTATTTGTTATGATGCTTTGTGATCAATGATCTTTGATATTACTACTATGACTTACTGAAGGCTCATGTGTTTCATCAATAAAGTATTTTTAAATTAAAGTATGTACATTGTTTTTTAGACAAAATGCTCTTAGAGCATGGTATTGTGTAAACATAGCTTTTATATGCATGGGAAAGCAAAAAAATTGTGTGACTTGCCTTTTTGCCATAGTTTTTTTACTGTGGTCATCAGTCTGAAGATGCGTTATCTCTGAGGTATGCATGTATAATCATAAATTAACTCAAAATGGATGAATTATTTTAATGTAAGACCTGAAACCATAAAACTACTAGGAAGAAACATAGGGAAATGCTTCTTGACATTGGTCTGGGCAAAAGTCTTTTGAATATGATCCTCAAATCATAGATAACAAAAGGAATAATAGACACGTAGGGATATTGCT
Source organism: Budorcas taxicolor (assembly GCF_023091745.1). Taxonomy (NCBI): domain Eukaryota; kingdom Metazoa; phylum Chordata; class Mammalia; order Artiodactyla; family Bovidae; genus Budorcas; species Budorcas taxicolor. The sequence continues at coordinate 64,528,567 of NC_068921.1, read as the reverse complement.
GAGAGAAATATCAATAACCTCAGATATGCAGATGACACGACCCTTATGGCAGAAAGTGAAGAAGAACTAAAAAGCCTCTTGATGAAAGTGAAAGTGGAGAGTGAAAAAGTTGGCTTAAAGCTCAACATTCAGAAAACGAAGATCATGGCATCCGGTCCCATCACTTCATGGGAAATAGATGGGGAAACATTGGAAACAGTGTCAGACTTTATTTTTTGGGCTCCAGAATCACTGCAGATGGTGATTGCAGCCATGAAATTAAAAGACACTTACTCCTTGGAAGAAAAGTTATGACCAACCTAGATAGTATATTCAAAAGCAGAGACATTACTTCGCCGACTAAGGTCTGTCTAGTCAAGGCTATGGTTTTTCCTGTGGTCATGTATGGCTGTGAGAGTTGGACTGTGAAGAAGGCTGAGCACCGAAGAATTGATGCTTTTGAACTGTGGTGTTGGAGAAGACTCTTGAGAGTCCCTTGGACTGCAAGGAGATCTAATCAGTCCATTCTGAAGGAGATCTCGGAATTTCTTTGGAAGGAATGATTCTAAAGCTGAAACTCCAGTACTTTGGCCACCTCATGCGAAGAGTTGACTCATTGGAAAAGACTCTGATGCTGGGAGGGATTGGGGGCAGGAGGAGAAGGGGACGACCGAGGATGAGATGGCTGGATAGTATCACGGACTCGATGGACGTGAGTCTGAGTGAACTCCGGGAGTTGGTGATGGACAGGAAGGCCTGGCGTGCTGTGATTCATGGGGTCACAAAGAGTCAGACACAACTGAGCGACTGAACTAAACTGTACTGAACTAAGGGCTATATTAAACTGAAAAACTTCTGCACAGCAAATAAAACCATCAACAGAGTGAAAAGGCAGCCTATAAAATGATAGGAAATATTTCAAGCAATGCATGTGATATAGACTTAGTACAAAAATATGTAAGGAACTCTCACTACTCAATAGCAAAAGAGAATAATTCAATTAAAAATAGGCAAAAGCTCTGAATAGACTTTTAAAAAGGAGACTTACAAATGAACAGCAGGTATATGAAAAGGTGCTCTACACTTTTAATCATCAGGGAAATGCAAATCAAAACAATAACGAGCTATCACCTCACACCTGTTAAGATTGTTGTTATTAAAAGGACAAGTGATAAGTGTAAGTGAGGATATGGAGAAAAGGGAACCTTTGTGCACTGTTGATGGGAATGTAAATTGCTGTTATGGAAAACAGTACTAAGCTTCCTCAAACAATTAAAATAGAAGAACCATCTAAACAGTTAATCCCACTTAGTATATATCAAAAGAAATGAAATCAGTATTTAACATTTCTTCACTCCAAAGATCCTTGCAGTAGTAGCCAGGATGTGGAAACACCTTAAATGTTCATTGACAGAGATAAATTTCTACATAAAATCTTTACAGATATTTTTATATTCTTGCCATTGCTCATTAACTGTTATCATATATGCATGTATATATTTCTGTGTAGTTAGTTGCTCAGTCATGTCTGACTCTTTGTGACCCCATGGACTTAGCCTGCCAGGCTTCTCTGTCCATGGAATTCTCCAGGCAAAACTCCTGGAGTGGGTTGCCATTCTCTTCCCCAGGAGATCTTCCCTACCCAGAGATTGAACCTGAGTCTCCTGTATTGCAGGCAGATTCTTTACCATATGAGCCACCAGGGAAGCATATTTATATATTTCTAAATGTATACATACATAATAGAATATTATTCAGTCTTTAAAAAGAAGTAAGAAATGTCCTCCTGAGTTCTCTGTCTTCTTTACACAGTGAGCACCTGCCAATCTGCCTACTCAGGAAGTCCTCCAGTATTTCTAGGAAGGTCTGTGGACCTGCTGTGGATGCTATGTGCTTAGCTCAGACTCAGATCTGGCCTTACTCTAGCTTGCTCTTGCTTCCAAAGTCCACAATTACCCCCTAAAGGCCACAGACTCAGGCTAAATTGCTGGGATTTAATCCACTGCACCAGCTACTACAGGAGTGAATTCCCTTCCCCTTTGCTCACACAGCCTCTGGTTCTCCAATTTGGTTTTGGGCTCACCTCTGCTTGTCTATGGGGTCACACAGAGTCGGACACGTCTGAAGCGACTTAGCAGCAGCAGCAGCAGCAGCAGCTGCTGCTTGTGGGTTGCTTTCGGGTGTCCTTTCCCTGCGGAGACACAAGGAACTGAAAGTAGTGGCTTATTAGGGCTTACTTATTCAGTTGGGCGTTTTGTAAGTATGGAGTCTTCTGCCAGCCTTCAGAAGGTTGTTCCACGTGCAGATGTATTTTTGATGTAATTGTGAGGAGGAAGGTGATCTCCCCATCTTGCTTCTCCTCCAGTGGCATTGACATATTTTCACTATTGTGTGTAAAATAGATAGCTGGTGAAAAGTTGCTATATATCACAGCCTAGTTCTTTGTGATGACCTAGAGGGCTAGGGTTGGAGGATGGGAGGGAGGAGACTCAAGTCGTGTCCAACTCTTTGCGACCCCATGGACTGTCGCCTGCCAGACTCCTCTGTCCATGGGATTTTCCAGGCAATAGTACTGGAGTGGATTGCCGTTTCCTTCTCCAGGGGGTCTTCCCGACCCAGGGATCGAACCGGGTCTCCCGCATTGTAGACAGATGCTTAACCGTCTGAGCCACCAGGGAATTCCCTGATATATGTATCAGTTCAGTTCAGTTCAGTCGCTCAGTCGCGTCCGACTCTTTGCAACCCCATTAATCACAGCACACCAGGCCTCCCTGTCCATCACCAACTCCCGGAGTTCACTCAGACTCTCATCCATTGTCAGTGATGCCATCCAGCCATCTCATCCTCTGTCGTCCCCTTCTCCTCCTGCCCGCAATCCCTCCCAGCATCAGAGTCTTTTCCAATGAGTCAACTCTTCGCATGAGGTGGCCAAAGTACTGGAGTTTCAGCTTTAGCATCATTCCTTCGAAAGAAATCCCAGGGTTGATCTCCTTCAGAGTGGACTGGTTGGATCTCCTTGCCGTCCAAGGGACTCTCAAGAGTCTTCTCCAACACCACAGTTCAAAAGCATCAATTGTTAGTTATGGCTAATTTGTGTTGTTTTATGGCAGAACAAATAGCATTGTAAAGCACTTTCCCTCCAATTAAAAAGTAAATTAAAAAATAAAAGAAGGAACTTCTGTCATTTGTGGCAGCAAAAATGAACCTGGAGGATATTATGCTAAGTGAAATAAGCCAAAAGGCAAATACTGTATGATATAGTCAGACTCATAAAAGCAGAGACTGGCAGGGTCCCCAGAGTCTGGTGAGAGAGGGATATTGGGAGACACTGGCCAAAGGTTACAGTGATTTAGGTATGTAAGATTAATGTAATATGTTCTGGAAATATATAGTATAGAGTGAAAACACTGATAATACTGTATTGGATATTTGATGTTTGCTAAGCGGGTATATCTTAAATGCTGTCACCACACACACACACACAAATAACTATGTGAGTTGATGCATATTTAATTAGCTTGCTTGTGGTAATGATTTATTTCACAATGTATGTATCAAAATATCAAGTTGTATACCTAAGTATATCTGATGTTTTTGTCATTCTTCAGTCAATCTAGAAAAAAAGAGCATGTGATTTTCTTTTATTCTTTTGTATTACTTTATTTGCATTATATTTCCTTTCATTGGCAGGCAGTTTTTTTTTTTTTTGAGAAATTTGACTTAACACAGCTAACACTGCAGAGCCTATTATTTAGTCGTTACCTAAATATGTGTGAAATTTTATACAGATTGTTTTAAGTTGAAGAACATATGTTCTATAATTCCTAGCATGAAATTCTCAGGGCCAACTGTTTATTTGTAGCACTACTAAATATATTGATAAATTGACACCATATGCTCAGATTGAACTCCCTTTAAATAAAACAGTAAACCTTGTTGATATCTCTGGAATTACTGGGGAATTTGGGAATAATGAAAAGCTCATTCATTTCAGATTTTTCATCAATACAGTATAATGTTTAAATGTTAATATTAAAAAATTTGTATCATGGAGTCATACTGAATCTGTTTTGTGAGAGCTGTGACTTATTTGGCAAATATTAAAGGCCAAATTGTACACATAGGGTTAAACATACTGTATATTCTAATATCTCAAAAAAATTTAAATGAAGGAAATAAAATTTTATAAATTATAATGAGTTCATATAAAATTGTGTTCTATTAATACTGAAGATATTTTCATATGCTCCCTCAAACATAATTGAAGTATATGAGCACTAGAAAAATAATGCTAGTTTTTATAGTATTGATAATTACTCAGTTATCAAAGTGTAATTTTGTTCTGTCAGAGAGTATATCATCCTATCATGAGACTACATCTTCCTTGAGACTGTACTTTATTTTGATGGAAATAAAATTAATCACATTTTTACCTAGCTTCTTGTATTTCTTTGCTACTATTGTTGATAAAAGTTGATAATGAAACAGTTAAGTAAACACAAAGTTTCTAAAAAGAAGCACTGAAGTGCATATGATCTAACATAATGTGCTTCACAGAAACTAGAAATTGGACTAATACTGCTTGCTCATGCTTGAAGCACGGAAAATTGCTCAAAGGCAGATGGATGGAGAGTGAAAATCTAAAAATAAAATTCCCAGTGGAAATGAGGATTTTCACAGTTCATATTGGTTTCTTCTAGGATATGAGTCTTAAGACACAGAAAAAACCTTACAAGCAGGACATTTAAGAATAGAATGAATTGTGTATGTTTGTGTATAAAACATATATATATATATAATTTATATATTTGCAATTATGTGTGTGTGTGTGGAAGGCAGAAAAGAGAGAGACTGAGAGAGATGCTATGGGAATTTGAAAAACAATAAAGTTAGAACTATTTTTCATTTTTATCCAAGTGTTATTATTTATCCATGATACCTCTAATTTCTTGTATATATTTCTATCAGCATTTTAATTAAAAAAATTCAGTGTACCTTGGCATCATTTTTGTTTTTTCTTTAATAAAACCTAGATGGGGGTATATTCTCTTTATGATTTATATTTATTAACTTCAGGAAAATTCAGGTGTCTAACTGCTGCAGTAACAGTATATATAGATAAATCAGCTCAACTGTGTGTAATGTGATAAATTATCACAGTAATTATGGAAAAAGGATGAATTATGAATTAAAATATGTCTAAAATATTGCATTGTGCATAGATTGAAATAAATTCCTAACCACAAAATGTTAAATAATAAGATTTCAAATATAACTTTTAACATAAGCAAAATATATAAAACTAGCAGTTTGTATTGTTCACATAATCATATACTATGTAGCAATTTAGTATAAATAAAAAGTAAATATGTCCGTTTATTAAGAGTACATCTGTTATGTTTTCCTCTATTTATTATTAGAAATTTTGCCTATGTGACAAGCAGATAATGCTTAAAGTGATAACAGTTACCTCAACTGTCTCAGTTTCTTTAGTGAAAACAGAGAAACCGTTTACAAATATTGTGTCTTTCATTACCAATACACAGAATACACAGACAATTCCATAATTTCCTGCTAATTTGTTTTATAATGGCTTTATTTCAGTAAACCTTAAATATATGAGCTACAATATCAACACAAACTCTTTATTCTGGAAGGGATTCTTAGATGATACATGATTCTTCCTTTTTAAACTTTGAGGAGGTAACCAACTTCAAAGGAGTTAAGCATTTTCTCTCATAGTTTATGAAGTTTGACTACACTGATGTATTTTCTGCTTGTCTATCCAATGGTTCTATGATTTAAAGTAAATCATAAAATCATTTCTTTTTCTTTAAACTGGAAAGAAAAAAGCTCTGGAGTGATTCACTAATGTACTTAAGCTTTGAAAACTAGAGAAAGCTCAGGCTTGTCAAAAGATTGCTCCTATAGTCCAATCACACTGTGAATTTACGAGGTGACCTTCACTGTTACCCAACACCATAAGTGGAGAGGATCGATGATCTCCCAAGGCCCTTCTCAGGCTATAAATACATTTTCAGAGAGAGGATTGTGATAGGTGTTCTTCATTTTCACTGATAAGAAAGAAAAAATATAAAAGGGAAAATTGACTCACATTTCAGGAAGGTTTAATATATCAAGAAAAGGTAAGAACTTGAATGAACCCTAGTAATCAGTGTTGGCAGTGCCCTTATTTATCGGTGATGGCAGTATGGCAGGTCCTTCTGTAAAAATAGAAAGTTTTACACATTCATATAGCCCATCTCAATGAGAGTTTAGAATCAAGTTATTTTTGTCATAGATACATAGGAAAGAAAATTAACATTTCAGTTTTTATGAAAGTAATATATAAACATTTCATGCTAAGTGACATATATTAGGGAGGCACTATCTTTAATATTGACATTATGAATTCATTAAATAATTTCACGGGCTAATCCAATTTGTTTTCGAGTCCTGACATGAGTTTCTGTATACCAATAAATGAAAGCTGTATACTAATGAATGTATTCTACAAAGTGTATAACCCATGGTCCACATGTTTCCTCCTTTATATTCAAAATATTTGTTTGCTTTTCTTTCTCAGTATAATATCTGCTAAATTTGTCAATTTCTAAACATAGCAGTATGCCAGCAAATTTGGAAAACTCAGCAGTGACCACAAGACTGGAAAAGGTCAGTTTTCATTCCAATCCCAAAGAAAGGCAATGCCAAAGAACGCTCAAACTACCGCACAATTGCACTCATCTCACACGCTGTAAGGTAATGCTCAAAATTCTCCAAGCCAGGCTTCAGCAGTATGTGAACCGTGAACTTCCAGATGTTCAAGCTGGTTTTAGAAAAGGCAGAGGAACCAGAGATCAAATTGCCAACATCCGCTGGATCATGGAAAAAGCAAGAGAGTTCCAGAAAAACATCAATTTCTGCTTTATTGACTGTGCCAAAGCCTTTCCAGTTTTCCAGAAAGGAAAACTGGAAAATTCTGAAAGAGATGGGAATACCAGACCACCTGACCTGCTTCTTGAGAAATCTGTATGCAGGTCAGGAAGCAACAGTTAGAAGTAGACATGGAACAACAGACTGGTTCCAAATAGGAAAAGGAGTATGTCAAGGCTGTATATTGTCACCATGCTTATTTAACTTTTATGCAGTGTACATCATGAGAAATGCTGGACTGGAAGAAGCACAAGCTGGAATCAAGATTTCTGGAAGAAATCTCAATAACCTCAGATATGCAGATGACAACACCCTTATGGCAGAAAGTGAAGAGGAACTAAAAAGCTTCTTGATGAAAGTGAAAAAAGAGAGTGAAAAAGTTGACTTAAAGCTCAACATTCAGAAAACGAAGGTCATGACATCCAGTCCCATCACTTCATGGGAAATAGATGGGGAAACATTGGAAACAGTGTCAGATTTTATTTTTTGGGCGCCAAAATCACTGCAGATGGTGGTTGCAGCCATGAAATTAAAAGATGCTTACTCCTTGGAAGAAAACTTATGACCAACCTAGATAGCATATTAAAAAGCAAAGATATTACTTTGCCAACAAAGGTCTGTCTCATCAAGGCTATGGTTTTTCCTGTGGTCATATATGGATGTGAGAGTTGGACTGTGAAGAAATCTGAGCACTGAAGAATTGATGCTTTTGAACTGTGGTGTTGGAGAAGACTCTTGAGTTGGAAGGGACTCTTGGAGTCCCTTGGACTCCAAGGAGATCCAACCAGTCCATCCTAAAGGAGACCTAAAGGAGACCAGTCCTGGGTGTTCATTGAAAGGACTGAGGCTGAAGCTGAAACTCCAATACTTTGGCCACCTCATTCCATGAGTAGACTCATTGGAAAAGACCCTGATGCTGGGAGGGATTGGGGGCAGGAGGGGAAGGGGACAACTGAGGATGAGATGGCTGGGTGACATTACTAACTCGATGCACATGAGTTTGGGTGAACTCTGGGAGATGGTGATGGACAGGGAGGCCTGGCGTGCTACGATTCATGGGGTTGCAAAGAGTCGGACATGACTGAGTGACTGAACTGAACTGAACAATAAGCTAGAATACAAAACCACGGTTTGACTGTTAAACATTCTGAATAAATTCATCTTATTCTTTCCTAAGGAATTTTTATTTCTCTCCCATTTCCAGAAATACAAGTATTTTTGCTTGAGTAGAATAAATCAACTTAAATTTTATATATATATTTAAATTAAATATATGTAAACACAGGAAAAAATAAAGATGTCAATAGAAGTTTCTTAGAATTATCATAGTGTTGAAAATAAACAATTTGAATTCTGAAGTAAAACAAAAAGAACTTTAAACTTAAAAAATTAAAGACCTAATTACATACACGTGAAAGTCTTGTAACTACCAGTGAATGTCCTAGTGTGTCAGACTGTGGAGTCAAACTATTCTAAGATTATATCTTTTAGTTTGAACTGTAAATCACCTTAAAAAATTTAAAGAAACATTAGCATTTATTCCATTAAAAAAATCATTGTATACTTAAAAGGATTTCAAGGCAATATGTGTCAGTAATAATACCTTTCTTTAGGATTTAAAAACACTTTTCTTTATGAATCTTACTAGTTCTTTTCTAAGATATCAGTGTTCTGCATCTGTATTTTTTCTGAATCTGACTTTGTCTATTATTATCTTTAATTTCTGCGTTTTACTCGTCCAGAGTTCTCAAAGGCACTTATAAATTCTCACAAGTATTAAATTATTAATAGGAAAACACTTCAATACCACCATAATTTTATGCTTGAAAATTGTTACAGTGTTTTGCATATTTTAAATGCCTTAAGACTAGTATTTTTAATTTTGTTGATTTGAAAGAATAAAGCAGTGCCTTCCACTCACCCACAACACAAGATTTCCTTTAAACTTGATTTAGAGCGTACATACATGGCCCAGAAATTAGGGAAAGTAGCTTGGAAAGGCATTGACTCTCCCTTAGTTTACACACTTGAAGAGATTCAGCAAGCATAACTGCCTTAAATATACAGAATTTTAGGGTTGCTCAAACAATTAAGTTTACTTATTTGAATAACTTGGTTAGAAGGGACTATAGATCAGAAGCCTCATTTGGCATTGTCAGACTGGAAGGAGAAAGAATACTGCCAAGTATAATCTGGAGTTCCTATCCTTTAGAGGGACGTGGAAAATAGAAATTTTATAGACAATAACAGAAAATAGAGGTTAAGGAATTATTTAATTCAGGAAGCATATAATTTGCAGCATATAATAATCCTCTCTAGTGATGGTGGTTTAGTTGCTAAGTCATGTCCAACTCTTGTGACATGATGGACTATATAGCCCTCCAGGCTTCTCTGTCCATGGGATTTCCTATGGTGAGTATACCGGAGTGAGTTGCCATTTCCGACTCCAGGGATCTTTCCCACCCATCCTTTATTGATGGTGTCCTTTATTGTTGGCCATTTCCTGCATTGCAGGCAGATTCTTTACCGACAGAGCTACCAGGGAAGCCCCAATATCCTCTAAGCATCAGATATTGGTCCAGATATTGTAAAAGAGTAAGCAAGTACTCTTTTGAAAATGTTTCTTAGGATATTTTGGAAATGTTTCTTTCATATTTAGTCAAAGACAAAGATTCTTAAGGAATAATGCATATTTAAAAAGCATATATTAACTTGAAAAATTTTGTTCCCAAAGTACTACTAATGAATAGATCCATGAGGCAGAATCATTATCATAATGATAATGGTAATGAAACAAGAAGATCCCCTGGAGGAGAAAATGGCAACCCACTCCAGTATCCCTGCCTGGATAATTCCATGGACAGAGGAACCTGGTGGGAGTCCATAGGGTTGCAAAGAGTTGAACATAACTCAGCCACTGAGCACACAGTGAAACAGTAATGATATTAATAATAATTCATAGTCTGATAATAATAATTTAAGCAGAAGTAGTCAAATGAGAAAAGAAGAGGCATACTGAAAAATAAATGAATGTATGAAATTCTGTATCTCAAGTTCTATGTTAGAGTTAATGGTATAAAGTAAAGCAAAGCAATTACCACTCAAACCAAATAATGTACTCATTCATCAGAAAAAAAAAGAAACACTTACTATGCATGAGGTATTGTGATGAATACAGAGGTTATGGGTAGAAATACAGGTTTTAGGAAAGAAGGAAATCAAGTTTTCAAAAAAATTGTATATAATCTCCTGAAGTTGTGGCAGCTGTAAAGCTGTCATTTGCTTCGTTAATAATACCGTGCTTTTTTCAGAGAAGAAGCTAGCACTTTTTTTAAGGCTTTTAATTAGATTATTGTTTATTGAAGGATAATTGCTTTACAGAGTCTTGCTGTTTTATGTAAGGAATCTGGAAAAATGGTACTGAAGAATTTATTTACAGGGCAACAATGGAGAGAATAGACTTATGGACATGGAGAGAGGGGAGGAGAAGTTGAGGTGTATGGAAAGAGTAACATGGAAACTTATATTACCATATATAACATAGGTAGCAAATGGGAATTTGCTGTATGGCTTAGGAATCTCAAACAGGAGCACTGTATCAACCCTGAAGCTAGCACTGTAAATTAGGCTTTAAAATAGGCTTCCTAGTGCATAAAAGTAGTGTCCTTTTGTAGTTTTGATTTTCCTTTTCTTGGTAACTAATGATGTTGAGCATCTTTTCATATGTTTATTGGCTAATTGTATATATATATTTTTTAGCAATATCTATTCATATTCTTTACCTGTTTTGTTACTTAATGTTGAAAGAGGTTATCTAGTGTGTGTGACTGCCTGTTTACCCAGTAACTGGAGGTTTCTTATTCCAGGCATTCGGATGTTTCCTATTTGTCCCTTGTCCTGGGAATGTATTTTCTGCCCAGTGTTCCCATACTGGAAGCTACTTCAAGGATTCAACCGTGAGAGAGAAATGGGTTATTGAGATCATCTGGACCATATAGTAACTGAACCTCATTATGGTCTCTATAAATCTATTTAAGATTCTGGCACAGAGATGTGGAGAGCTACTCGTCCTACTCTCACCAAAGAGAAGACTCATATGTAAGTTCCCTTGCTTATTAAAATTTCTGTCTTCCAATCTGAAGTGACCTGCCTCCTTCTTTGGATTCTCCTTGCCCTCTGTGCATGGGCCAATTCTGAATCTCATCCATTGAATGCCTGAAGTTGTGAACCAGCATTTGACTAATTATTGTTGAGTTGTAAGGTTGTCTGGGTACAAGGACCTTCTCAGATACATGATTTTAAAATGCTTCCTTTCACTTTAAGCTTGACTTTAAAATTTCTTGTTTGGTGCACAAAGTTTCTAATGTTGATTAAATCCAAATTATCTATTTTTTAAAAGACTTTATTTTATTAATTTGACTGAACTGGGACTTTGTTGCTGTACATGGGCTTTTTCTCTAGCTGTGGCCAGTGGCGGCTACTCTGCACTTGTGCTGCCCGGGCTTCTCATTGCAGTGACCTCTCTTGTTTGGAGCATAGGTTCTAGGGTGCACGGACTTCAGTAGTTGCAGCATATGGGCTCAGTAGTTGTGGCTCCTGGACTCTAAAGCACAGGCAGTACTTGTGGCACAGGGGCCTGGTTGCTGCATGGCATGTGGGATCTTCGCAGATCAGGGATCGAACCCATGTCTTCTGCATTGACAGGTGGATTCTTTACCACTGAGTCACCAGGGAGGCCCCAAATTATCTATTTTATTTCTGTACTAGTTATGCTTTTTAGTGTATGTGGTATTTAAAATACCATTTGCTTATTAACCCAAGGTCATGAAGATTTGCTTTTATGTTTTCTTCTATGAAAAGTCTGTGATCTATTTTTGGGTTAATTTTTGTGTATGATCTGAGGAAGAGCTCCAGTTTCATTCTTTGAGTGTGGATATTCAGTTGTCCTATCGCCATGTGTGAAGGACTAGACTTTCCTGTACTGCATAGTTTTGATGCTCTGTTGGCTACCAGTTGACTGTAAATATTATAACTTCGGGAACCTCATTTCTAGTCCATCGTTCTATTGGATGTTCTGGTATTGTACACCAGTACCATTATAGACTTGGTAACTATAATTTGCTGTGTTTGTATGACTTTTGTGTTCTTGAGAAGCATGTATATTTTGCTGTCATCAGGGAAAGTGTTCCACAAAGGTCTGTTAAATTTAGTTGGTTTATAATACTGCTTAAATCGTCTATTTGTTGATCTTTCGCTAGTTATTCCTTTTGTTATTGAAAGGGAAGTATTGAAGTCTCCAATTATTATTGTTTAATGGTCTGTTCATGCAGCCCACCCCTAGCTGAGCTCAGCTCACTGAAGTACATTTTCAAAAAATCCACACAGTCTGAACATAGAGATTTTGTAGGAAATTACAAATTCAGACAAAATGTTGACTGTGTTCTGGGTGTGGTGCTTTTAAGGGAACTCCAAAAGAGGCCCAATCTCTCCTTTGTCTGAAATGCTGTTACTTTTAGCTACTATACCACTGAGCTGGAGAAGGAGGAAGTGATAGGAATAGCCCTAAGTTAAAACTTAAAGACCCTGCTGTGTCACTGATTCAATAGTTTCTCTAGGATAATTTGTTTTGTAGCTTTGTTAATTATTAGTGTTCTTTAGGAGTTAATTTCAGTTGTTTTGCTTTTGTCTTCACTGTTTTATAGAGAGACAGAGAAAGTTCCTAAGGTCTGCACTCTCACTCCAAAACTATGCATAAGATTATTGAACAATACTAATATTTATGAGGAGAAAATTCTTTTAATTCTTCAGTGGAGTAATCTATCTTGGTTCCACATTTTCTAGGATTCTTTAGGAGAGATTAGGTTATAATTCGAGGTTATTATACTTCCAGTTAGGGAGCAGTAAATACATATATCTCTTGAAAAAGCAATTATTTATTTTACAGAACCTAACTTTCAGGGTAATTCTTCCTTGGAGGGTCATCTTACTCCATCTTAGCTTCAAATTATAGTTCTAAAATCGATATTGAGCAGAGTATCTAAAGATAGTTCAACTCAAAGGAACTGTTTCAAACTAAAAAAAAATCTGAAGAAATATGTAAAGTGCAAATATTAATATAATTTACACTGGTCAATATTACTTAATAGAGAAGCCTAAATATTTAAATCATCAATATTGCTTGTTAATTCTTAAAGGCATATTCAAAATTATAGTAATAACACTGCTTGGTTAACAAGGGAAATAATAACTATTAAAAATAAAGATTATATCACTTTTTATGGCTAGATACTATATTAATCTTTTTCTGTTTGTTATAATGCTTTATCCTCTCAAATATTTACATAGTGTTTATAGTAATTATTGCCACTTGGAGAAAAAGTGAACTGAAAAGCCAGATTAAAAAGCTTTCCTGTGTAATTAGATATTTGATAACCTTGGTGATTGATATCCTTATATGCCTTTCTTTGGCTAATAGTATCCACATCAGTTGGCTCTTTCTAAAGAATGTTGTCTAGCAAATATACACATACTTGTATTAGGAAAACCTTTCTCCTGAAAAGAGCTTGGTAAGTATTCAATTCATTTCTAGAGATCAGTTAATGCCACCAGTGAAACCTTTTTCTCCTTCATATGCCACATCCAGTAAATCATCAAACATTTTAAATTTTGTCACCTAGATATATTTTCCTGGTCCATAGTATCTCCATTTTTTAAAAATTATTACTATCTGACTACAAGCCTTCAACATTTTTTGCCTAGATCACCTTATTAATCCGCTAATTGGTTTCCTTTCTAAACACGTTTAACATAATCCACCCTTTCCATTGTAGTCATTGTCATCTTTCCGTGTTAGAAATTTGATGCTTAGATCTCTAGTTGTAATATGTCAGTGCCTCCTTGTATCCCCAAAGGAGTCATAAATACATAGGTTATGATCTCAGCATCATCCAGGGAGAGTATGTAAGATTTATCAGGGTAATCACCTGAGGAAATGCTCCTTTTGCATTGCCAAATATGTAGAATTAACAAGTAAATGAATGAATGAACAACAAAGGAAGAGGAGATGAGCTGGATGGAAGAAGTAAGTAATGCTCTAGCCCTTTCCTGGATAACGCCATGGTTAGGGAAGTGACAAAATAGTGACATGGTCTTTACACAAAGATGTCATTGGGTTTGTTTTCTCCTCATTTTTTCCCCCCTGCACTTCCATTTTTTTTTTTTTTTTTTGTCCTCAAAATATTACACTGGAGAGTGGGAAGGAAAAAAAAAAACAAACAAACTAGGCAAGCAGGTCTTCTACTTCTGACAAGGTGAAAATACCAGGGGCAAGATCCATACTACTGTATGAACCAACTTTAAAAAAAAAAATGCAAAAGAAACACTAAATCAACAGTGTTCAAGACACTGAACATCAGGCAACAAAGGACAGTGAGACCTGATGGAAAGGAAACTAACATGGTGAGTCTTACAGTTGTCTTAGCTGAGAGTCATGAGAGCCACAAGGTGGTTTCTAGGCCCAAGGTGAAGTGGGGGAGAATCCTGTAAAGCTTGGAACGTTTCCTGAGCTGAGTAGGTGCAGAAAACCAGGGATACTAAGGTGGCTCAGCTTCATAAAACAGAGTTATGAAGAAGAGAGAGCTGTATGAGAGAAAAGTCTGGATCTGTGTAGCATCCTCTTCAAGTATTCAGCAGAGAGCTGGTCAGAGCACGCAAGTGAGGGAGCTCAGTGATGACTTACTGTCAGGGAATGTTTAACAGTAGGATTCCTGTGTGCTGTTTCCTATCTCTCTTGAACCCTCTGTTCCTTATCAGTTTCTGATAGGATTGGGAGGAGTGAAGCCACTCCCAGGACTGAGGTCAAAGAGACGGGATTCTTGCATAGGATTTCCTTCATTAGATTTTCCATATGGTGAAAGGGATTATCTAGGACCCTCTTTTGATATGGATTGCCTTTTGGCCTTTTGGCCTTTATTGCTCCTTGTTTCCTTCAGTTCAGTTCAGTCGCTCAGTCGTGTCCGACTCTTTGCGACTCCATGAATCGCAGCACGCCAAGCCTCCCTATCCATCACCATCTCCCGGAGTTCACTCAGACTCACGTCCATCGAGTCCGTGATGCCATCCAGCCATCTCATCCTCGGTCGTCCCCTTCTCCTCCTGCCCCCAATCCCTCCCAGCATCAGAGTCTTTTCCAATGAGTCAACTCTTCTCATGAGGTGGCCAAAGTACTGGAGTTTCAGCTTTAGCATCATTCCTTCCAAAGAAATCCCAGGGTTGATCTCCTTCAGAATGGACTGGTTGGATCTCCTTGCAGTCCAAGGGACTCTCAAGAGTCTTCTCTAACACCACAGTTCAAAAACATCAATTCTTTGGCGCTCAGCCTTCTTCACAGTCCAATTCTCACATCCATACATGACCACAGGAAAAACCATAGCCTTGACTAGACTTAGTCGGCAAAGTAATGTCTCTGCTTTTGAATATGCTATCTAGGTTGGTCATAACTTTTCTTCCAAGGAGTAAGCGTCTTTTAATTTCACGGCTGCAGTCACCATCTGCAGTGATTTTGGAGCCCAGAAAAATAAAGTCTGACACTGTTTCCACTGTTTCCCCATCTATTTCCCATGAAGTGATGGGACCGGATGCCATGATCTTCGTTTTCTGAATGTTGAGCTTTAAGCCAACTTTTTCACCCTCCACTTTCACTTTCATCAAGAGGCTTTTTAGTTCCTCTTCACTTTCTGCCATAAGGGTGGTGTCATCTGCATATCTGAGGTGATTGATATTTCTCCCAGCAATCTTGATTCCAGCTTGTGTTTCTTCCCGTCCAGCGTTTCTCATGACATACTCTGCATAGAAGTTAAATAAGCACAGTGACAATATACAGCCTTGATGTACTCCTTTTCCTATTTGGAATCAGTCTGTTGTTCCATGTCCAGTTCTAACTCTTGCTTCCTGACCTGCATACAGATTTCTCAAGAGGCAGGTCAGGTGGTCTGGTATTCCCATCTCTTTCAGAATTTTCCACAGTTTATTGTGATCCACACAGTTAAAGGCTTTGGCATAGTCAATAAAGCAGAAATAGATGTTTTTCTGGAAGTCTCTTGCTTTTTCCATGATCCAGCGGATGTTGGCAATTTGATCTCTGGTTCCTCTGCCTTTTCTAAAACCAGCTTGAACATCAGGGAGTTCACGGTTCACATATTGCTGAAGCCTGGCTTGGAGAATTTTGAGCATTACTTTACCAGCACGTGAGATGAGTGCAGTTGTGCGGTAGTTGCAGCATTCTTTGGCATTGCCTTTCTTTGGGATTGGAATGAAAACTGACCTTTTCTAGTCCTGTGGCCACTGCTGAGTTTTCCAAACTTGCTAGCATATTGAGTGCAGCACTTTCACAGCATCATCTTTCAGGATTTGAAACAGCTCAACTGGAATTCCATCACCTCCACTAGCTTTGTTTGTAGTGATGCTTTCTAAGGCCCACTTGACTTCACATTCCAAGATGTCTGGCTCTAGATTAGTGATCACACCATCATGATTATCTGGGTAATGAAGATCTTTTTTGTACAGTTCTTCCATGTATTCTTGCCACCTCTTCTGAATATCTTCTGCTTCTGTTAGGTCCGTACCATTTCTGTCCTTTATCTAGCCCATCTTTGCGTGAAATGTTTGCTTGATATCTGTAATTTTCTTGAAGAGATCTCTAGTCTTTCCCGTTCTGTTCTTTTCCTCCATTTCTTTGCATTGATTGCTGACGAAGGCTTTCTTATCTCTTCTTGCTATTCTTTGGAACTCTGCATTCAGATGCTTATATCTTTCCTTTTCTCCTTTTCTCTTCACCTCTCTTCTTTTCACAGCTATTTGTAATGCCTCCCCAGTCATTTTGCTTTTTTGCCTTTCTTTTCCATGGGGATGGTCTTGATCCCTGTCTCCTGTACAATGTCATGAACCTCATTTCATAGTTCATCAGGCACTCTATCTATCAGATCTAGGCTCTTAAATCTATTTCTCACTTCCACTGTATAATCATAGGGATTTGATTTAGGTCATACCTGAATGGTCTAGCAGTTTTCCCTACTTTCTTCAATTTGAGTCTGAATTTGGTAATAAGGAGTTCATGATCTGAGCCACAGTCAGCTCCTGGTCTTGTTTTTGTTGACTCTATAGAGCTTCTCCATCTTTGGCTGCAGAGAATATAATCAATCTGATTTCGGTGTTGACCATCTGGTGATGTCCATGTTTAGAATCTTCTCTTGTGTTGTTGGAAGTGGTTGTTTGCTCGTTTCCTTGGTAACTTGTAAAGCCTGGTCTTTTGATCTTTATGTGAAGAAGCTACCTTGTGATACGTTATATATGAGTGAAGTCACTCAGTCCTGTCTGACTCTTTGCAACCCCATGGACTAGTAGCCTACCAGGCTCCTCCCTCCATGGGATTCTCCAGGCAAGAGTACTGGAGTGGGTTGCCATTTCCTTCTCCAGGGGATCTTCCCGACCCAGGGATCGAACCTGGGTCTCCCGCATTCCAGGCAGACGCTTTAACCTCTGAGCCACTGAGGAAGCCCCAATGGTATATATAAATGGTATATGTATGTATATATATATATATATATATATATATATATATATATACACACACACATATATACACACACACATATATATAAAGGTGCTTTATTGAATTCTGTGTGAGTATATATATGGTATATATATACCATATATATATATATACCATACCATATATATATACCATATATATATATACCATATATATACTCACACAGAATTCAATAAAGCACCTTTATTCCACCAGACTTGGATCCCTGTATCCTTCCTTCTCTCTCTCTCTCTCTTTCTCTCTCCATTTCTGGCTGATTCCCTGGAGCACGAAGGCCAGATGCGTAACCCAGGGAATATTAGCCTCTTTCCTTCTTTCACTCTCTTATCGTTGACTCCAGACCACCAGGTTCTGGTCCATTAAAGGACCCCAACAACTTACCTCACCAGGGACCTTTAAGTTCTTCACTATTAACTTCCTGACTACCCCAGGTGGTGCTAGTGATAAAGAACCTGCCTGGCAGTGCAGGAGACTTGGGATGTGAGTTTGATCTCTGGATGGCGAAGAGATCCTCCTCCCTGGAGGAGGGCAGGGCAACCCATTGCAGTATTCTTGCTGGGAGAATCTCATGAGCAAAGGAGCCTGGCAGGCTACTGTCCATGGAGTCACAAAGAGTTGGAAATGACTGAAGTGACAACATACACACACCCCAATGGGGAATTTTTATAGAAGACTAGAACTTTGTTAAGATGTTCCTCTTGGTTATTAATGACTCAATATTTCCTGGTCAGTATTTTTGTTTTTGATACTGTGGATTCATTTTAAGACTTTAATATTGGCTTATAGAATCTGAAAGTGTGCTAATGACAGAAATACCAAACTTTACCTTCCTACATGAGCTTAAAGCTACTCTCATATGTTTATAAATACCATAACATAAATGTCCAGTTATTTTCTTGCACTGCATAAGCAGAATTTTGTGTTTTCCTGAATGAGAAGATTAAACATTATTATTTCATGAAATTTTAAAAATTAATAATCAGCCTTACACGACTGAAAATTACATCTAGTGCCACAAGTTAAATGCTAATGTATAAAATTTAATACAAAATGCTCTTTGTTTGATAGTATATTTCATGATTTTAAGCTCAGTTTTTACCTCTATTAAAGTATCTGATAGATATCATCTAAATAAATGGCCTAAGATAAAATAGATTATAATACCAAACCATAATGCAATACCTTACCTGGCTCCTGAAAAACCTATATGAAGGTCAAGAAGCAACAGTTAGAACTGAACATGAAATGATGGACTGGCTGAAAATTGAAAAAGGAGTTCATCAAGTTTACCCTGCTTATTTAGCTTATATTCATAGTACATCATGTGAAATCCTGGGCTGGATGAATAGCTGGAGTCAAGATTGCCAAGAGAAATATCAACAACCTCAGATATGCAGATGATACCATTCTAATGGCAGAAAGCAAAGAGGAGCTAAAGAGCCTCTTGATAAGGGCAGAAGGAGAGAGTGAAAAAGCTGGTTTAGAAGTCAGCATTCAAAAAACTAAGATCATGGCCTCTGATCCCATTACTTCATGGCAAATAGAAGGGGAGAAGGTGGAAGCAGTGACAGACTTCATATTCATGGGCTTCAAAATCGCTGCAGATGGTGACAGTAGCCATGAAATTAAAAGCTTGTTCCTTGGAAGGATAGCTGTTACAAACCTAGATAGCGTATTAAAAAGCAGAGACTTCACTTTGCCAACAGAGGTTCATATAGTCAAAGCTATTGTTTTTCCAGTAGTCATGTATGGATGTGAGATTTGGACCATAAAGAAGGTTAAGTGCTGAAGAATTGATGTTTTCAAATTGTGGTGCTGGAGAAGACTCTTGAGAGTCCCCTGACAACAAGAAGAGCAAGCTAGTCAATCCTAAAGGAAATCAACCTTGAATATTCATTGGAAGGACTGATACTGAAGCTGAAGCTCCAGTACTTTAGTCATCTAATGCTAACAGCCAGTTCATTGGATAAGACCCTAACGCTGGGAAGGACTGAAGGCAGGAGGAGGAGGGGGAACAGAGAATGAATGAGATGGTAAAATGGCATCACTGACACAGTCAACACAAGTTTGAGTGAACAACACTCCAGGAAATAGTGAAGGACAGGGAAGACTGGTATGCTGCTGTCCATGGGGTAGCAAAGAGTCAGACATGACTTAGCAATTGAACAACAACAACTGATATATGAGATAGTATTTTTTAAGACAGAAAACTGCCATTATCACATGCTTTCTCTTTAATTAACAGCATAACATTTCTGAGAGAGATCTTAGATAAATTATATGTGAGATAAATGGAAAATATGTACTTTTATTATATGATTTGAATTTAAAAGAAAATATTTTCTTAAAAATGCAAAATCATATGAAACTTAATAACATGTTAATTTCTTTTTAACAAATACATTCATATATGTCAAAAATATTAATGAGATCTTGGTAGCTATGGTAGCTTTCAAACTTTAAAGAAAACATACTAATATGTTAAATAAAGTATATATATAAAAAGATATGTTATAGATAATATTCTTTAATCTTCATTTATTATGATTGCATGCTTGCAAGTGTGCTCAGCATTGTCTGACTCTTTGCAGCCTCATGGACTGTAGCCCACCAGGCTCCTCTGTCCATGGAATTTTCTTAGGCGAGAATACTGAAGTAGGTTGCCATTTCCTACTCTAGGGGATCTTCCTGACCCAGGGTTCAAACCTGCATCTCTTGAATTGGCAAGTGGGATTCTTTACCACTGAGCTACCTGGTAAGCCCACATGTCAAGTAACATACAACCATCCATTCAGTCCTTTAAGGTCTACACGCAGAATACATCTGAGGATTGAAATGTTCCTATTTTCCCATGAAGTTCTCTAAGATACAATTCTGATTTCTGAGAGAAAAAAGTACTTTCAATTTTTAAGTATAGCAATTTAACATTAAATGTTAATAGTCTATGAAGTCACTATTTCAAGAGGCACACATTAAATTTATTTTTTCATTAAGTTTAATAAGAGGGCTGGAAATAGAATGGAGGAAATTTTCTAGAAAATAGGACAACAGTAACAACAAATTTACAATATTGGAAACATAGGAAGAAAAAAGAACTGAACTTAGAACATCAGAAGTCTTGGTTAGAGTTCTCCTGACAGTGGGGAAAAAGCAAAAGATAAAGACAAAGACAGATTAAAATGATGGCCACATTTATCAAAGAAAAAGAGCCAAAATCAAGTTAAAGCAATAGTAAAAACAAAATTAACTTTTGAGGCTCCAGCAATCATTTTCAAATTCCAGGAATTTAGGACAATAAAGTAATTTGAGGGCAGGGGTTCAGAGCTTCTTCCACTGAACTGTATTTCTCTGAAAGTTGTTGACTGCTCTTGACGGATTTTAACCAGCTTGATTGGAATCCCATGGCCAAATCTAATTGCAAGGGAGGCAATAACCATGTATTCATTTAAAAAGAAATGTCTTAATTCTGAAGAAAAACAGTGTTGTAGAAGAAACAGGTATACATACATTGTTATGTAAGTTATACACTCCATTACTGAAATCTCAGTGATATTTACATGCTCATAAAATATTAACAATGAATAATGATTTACTGAAAATGTTATATTTGATTTGTGGAGGATTAGCCCTATGTGTTTGAGAAACTGTTAGTGTTAAAGTCTCAGCTCCTGCAATCATTATATATCATATATAAAGTAGAAAGAAAGCAATAGTATTTTTAATAATAGCAGAAAATGAAAACAAAATAGGTAAATGAATCAAAACTGATCCATCTAAGGGGAATCATCTAGAAGGAGCTTAAAAGTTTGTTAAATTGCTGTCTATGTGCTTTCTTAAGGCATCGTGAAAAATGTATTTAAAATTTTTAAAAAGACATGGAATTAAAAATTTGGTGGTTTCAGAGAGTTTGTGGAATTGCTGAGGTGGTAACACTATAGTCAGAAAACTTGAGGTATTGGATTGTATGCAGTATTACTAACAAAATCATGGGTGACCATGGGAGTGGATAGCTAGGATCAGTTGGAAAAATGCTGTTGGATCCAAGAAGTTAAGGAACTCAGAAGTCTGGTTTGGGGATAAAACTTTCATGTGAATGAAGATGAAAATCACCATGATTAATCACAGAAGGAGGGCTAGGTAGAAGAAAAAAAATATAAACAAAAACAATAATGAAGAGTGCCCAGGGAGTAAATGACAACTACAGAGGGAAATGTTGGGTACTATAATATTTGGACTTCAGTGTCAAATGACCTTGAATTTTGAAGAAGGAGGATAGAAAAATATTTTGAAAGGGGTAATGAGGAACAGTGTGAATCCAGGAAAACCTGAATAGGGGAAGTTGGGGGAAGGAAAAAAAAAGAGTCTCAGCTTAAGAGAGTTGCAGAGAAAACTATTATTTTCAACAGAAACTCAGTACTTTAGGGAAAGAATATGAGTATGTAGACAGCTAAATAAAGCTTAAAGGGAGTTGCTTGTGATAGGCCCAAATGCTTTACACTTGGTGTTTATAAAGCATTAGAATTTGATTGATATAAACAGACGTGGATTTCTGATAAGGACTTCAATGAAAAGTGAAGTGAGGCATTTGTGGAGTTTGTATCTAATGTATTAAACTGGATTAGTATTAGAACTGAGTCATTGGAAAAGACCCTGATGCTGGTAAAGATTGAAGGTAGAAAGAGAAGGGGACGACAGAGGATGAGATGGTTGGATGGCATCACCAACTCAATGGGCATGAGTTTGAGAAAACTCCGGGGGTTGGTGATAGACAGGGAGGCCTGGCATGCTGCAGTCCATGGGGTTGCAAAGAGTCAGACATGACTGAGTAACTGAACCAAACTGATCTGAATATCATTGGCACTCAATACCTTTGAAGTTCATTTACAAATAAAGCCATGACTGGAGACATGAAAATGGAAACAAAAAAAAAAATCTGTAAAAGTTGTTGTGAATGAATTACAGCTAAAATTATTGTTGAAAACCTGGAATTGAGAAAAAGATGAAAAATAGAGAAGACTGAACAGACAAGAGAGACCTCGCAATCAAGGGAGAAAGAGATGGAAAAGGCCTACCTAATCAGAGGAAATAGCCTTTTTTAAGATAGCTTAAGTGAGGTTATCTTCTTGCAATTAGTCTAGGCACTTTCAAGAGAAAGGAAGAGAACAGGAAATCATAACGAATATAAGTATCTCTGAAAGGTAACTCTCATGGTGGTGCTTTTAAAAAATCATAATTTTTTGGAGGACCACCTCTGGCTTATCTTAGCCCTCTGCTTCTTTTGCTTCCTATTAAATATATGCAAGATGCTTGCAAGCCTTTAACACTGTTGATTAACAACATGGAGTCCAGGTAAATCACTGAATTTCAACATACAGAAATAGCTGCTTCTATTAGCTGCCAGCACAGCCTAGAAAAGAGTTTTGGCAGCAGCCAAGTAAATCTCCTGAGTGTATGGAAGCATACTTTTTTTCTTTAGTTTCCTACTAGGAACTTTACCAGTTCCTTTGAAGTCTGGCTAAGAGAATGGAACCCATTATTATCTTACACATCATCTTGTTAAAATTGGTAAAGGTGTTGTGTAATTATTTTTACTCCCTAATGGTTTTTCCAGTAGTCATGTGTGGATGTGAGAGTTGGACTGTGAAGAAGGCTGAGCACCAAAGAATTAATGCTTTTGAACTGTGGTGTTGGAGAAGACTCTTGAGAGTCCCTTGGATTGCAAGGAGATCCAACCAGTCCATTCTGAAGGAGATCAACCCTGGGATTTCTTTGGAAGGGATGATGCTAAAGCTGAAACTCCAGTACTTTGGTCATCTCATGCGAAGAGTTGACTCATTGGAAAAGGCTTTGATGCTGGGAGGTATTGGGGGCAGGAGGAGAAGGGGATGACCGAGGATGAGATGGCTGGATGGCATCACTGACTCAGTGAACGCGAGTCTGAGTGAACTCCAGAAGTTGGTGATGGACAGGGAGGCTTGGCGTGCTGCGATTCATGGAGTCGCAAAGAGTCGGACACGACTGAGCGACTGAACTGAACTGAACTGAAACTCCTATTGATATCAAAAATTAAATTTTGTCTTCATTTATATATTTCTGAACCACAGCATGATTAAAATTAGCATTTTCAGATTTCACAGTCCTACGAAGTAAAGACATGTGTTTGCTACCATGAGAACCTGTTTCTCAAAGAAGCATTTCTCACTGGGATAACTTGTGGTCTAATGGGAAGTGTACATGTTATTCAGTACCATATAATTCTGACTATAATTCTGTATTCTATTCTAAAATCCAACTTTATGGAATTTCTCTTTCTAAAGCCACTATATTAATAGAAGTTTTATTTATTAATTTTTTTAAAAGGAGGCGATAGTAGAGCTTTGGGTATTCTAATAAAAAACTAATGTGTTTAAACAAAGGCACTAAAAGAATATGACTATTGGTAGGCTGTTTTGCTTCTCTAATTTCACCTGTTAGAAAAAGTACCATAAGAATTACCAAGGTGAAGGTTATGTAATTCTGAGTCTCTGCAGTTCTTTCATTCCAAACTCAAGAAAAATATTTCTATCTTTGAAATTGTTGTTTAGCTATATTTGGGGAGAAAAGGTGTTTTTCAATGGAAGAGTAATATCTTATTTCCCATTCGAATATAGCTATGTCATAACCAAAAGATTTTGGCATCTCTCTCCACAGAAGAGAAAAACTGTACAAACTTACCTGAACTGATGGAGGAGATGTGTATGATAGACAGTTGTAAGGTATTTTTCCTGAATGAGTAAAATTGCCAGTCAGTCATGCAATATACATTATTTTTCAGCCGTTTAAAAATATCAAAAAATTAGATATTATGGTAACACATTTGTTTCTTTCCTTAATACTAAACTCTTCAAAGCAAATAATGCACAATAATGACCTGACGTTTATTGAGAATTACATATGTTACAGAATCTAAAATTCAACATGGGCCTTGTTTCAGAAAGTTTGTTTTAAATAAGAACTGCTATAGTTTGTTAATTATAACTCACAAGAAACCTCACTGATTAAACATGTTCATAAATCCAGTAAACCCTACTTGAGGAAATAGTGGTATGTACAAAAACTGATGGAAACTGTGGGAAAATTATGCGAAACAGCTAGGTTTTCTTAAGAAATTCCTTTCACATAATGCTATTTTGACAGAATGTTACCTACTTCAATCACTTCTAAACCATCTTGAGAAAGAAAGTCAAGGAGAGTTGCAGGAATTTTTAACTGTTTGATGAGAACTTTATCACCTTTCATTTGATGTGTAACTTTCTCTTGAGAGGCTGAGGGCAACTTTGATGGAGACTGACAGCTGAAGGATCTAAGTGTTGTAACTCTGATCCCTTCATTGTATTTATTTGTGGGTAAATATTTTATAAAAGCCTTCAAAAAGAACAGTTCTCCAGCGATGGTTTTTAACATTCTTTCTGATATAGCCAAGTTCCCTTTCTTCCCTTGCCATAACAGGGAAACTAAAATACACACTTCTTAAATTTCAAAATCAATAAGCTCATAAAAATCTACTTTTTTATTAGAGATTTTGAGTACGAATTTAAGTAATCTTGATCCTAAATAGTTTCAGACTAGGCTGCCTGTTATCAGAAAACTTTATTGCAGCTTGTTCTTATTGTTGTTTTCTTAGAATCATTGATATTGACAATGGCATTGATTGTGTTAGTTAACAATCTCCCAAGACTTACCAGGAAGAAATAGAAAATATGAAGAAACCAATTACCAGTGCTGAAACTGATCAGTTAAACATTTTTAACAGAGATCTGTGAGCTCTCTATAAGTGAATATGACATGTAACTAAGAAGGGTGCTATCTTTCTTCTATCTGAAAATATATATTTTACCTCTCCATTAATATAGAATACACCCTTTTTTACAAAAGGAAATACACTGACATAATGTATTGTAAGAATGCAGGTCAGAAAAATCTTCCATGTTGACCAACAAATCTCAGTAGACCCTTGCACCTAATTCATTTTTAAACTAACATTGCTCTGAAGTCTGATATGACAAAACAAGGATCTGGTTCACACCTAGGAATAAATATCTGTAAATGGGAAATGCAGGAAATTATATTTCTATGTTGGAGAAGCAAATAGCAACTCACTCTAGTATCCTTGCCTGGAGAATCTCATGGACAGAGGAACCTGGTGGATTGTAGTCCATGGGGTCACAAAGAGTCGGGCATGACGTGAGTGCCTTTGTATGATATTATTTAAATCCAATATTCAAAATGTTTTACAGTATTATTTATGATAACATATTATAACATAATAACATATCCTGGTCCTTTGTACCAAGACAAACAGGTACAAAGATCATTAAAAAGCCACCAAATTAAGTGCTAGCCAAAACTAGTATGAATGAACTCCAAATATTGTTATTGCTGGAAAAAAAAGTTATTGTGACTAATCCTCAATATCTTCTAATTCACGTGTATTTTAAAAACCATTCTTGTCTGTGTTTATATAGAGATGTATGGCATGCATTTTGCTTTTTAATTTCCTTACTGAGAATGCAAGTGTATTAAGCCATAAACTCAGGAAGAATTTAGTATTATACTACACAAGGTAGCTTGTGTCCCTTCCATTGAAAATTGTTTAGTGGTTCCATTCACCACTTCTATCTCTCCTTTCCTGCTCCAGCACACTTAATCCTTTATCATCAGTACCTTAGAAAAAATATATGCTTCTGTCCTAACACTTTATGCAGTGTGTCGTCAGATTTTACACTTGTGGACCTTAGGGGAAAAATGTTCCTGAAACAGATTTCTTATTATAGTTGACATTTTTTCTTTATCATTCATTGCCTGAACTGAATGTAGTTTCTGACTCTTATTAGAGATGAACATGTATTTTTAAAATAATTAAATAAATGCTTAAATAATGTGAATTTCTGAATACACTTTGCTATTAGAAGTAAATTAACCCATTTGTCCTCATTTATACTTACTGTTGAAAGAGAATGTACAAATTGTTCACATCCAGGAATATTCAAATTAATTTTAACTTTAATGCAAATTAATTTTAAGAAATTTTAATATTTAATTAAAATATTAAATTTAACTTTAATTTTAAGTAGGATAGGCAGAAAAGCAATAAAAGTGTACAGAAACTCAAAATTTACCTGAATAATGGAAGCTGAGTCAATGATTTCTGGGAAGAAAATGCTTCCGATAGCTCTATGCCTGATTTTATAACTTATAGGGTGCCTGGATATATGCCACTGAAGGTGTCATGACATGAGTAATAGCAGTAATGGCAAGAGGAACCTGTCTACAAAGTCAGTAGAAAAGAATAAAATGCCCACAAATGACATGAAAGAACTTTATGAATATAATGTTAGATGAAAGAACTTAGATATGAAAGAGGACATAATGTGTGATTCTGTGTTCATATGATTTTCAAAAGCAAGCAATCCTAGTCAACATTGCAAGTTATTGAAAAGGTGGTTACTTTTAAGGAAGAGGCTGTAGAATGGGAGGAAGCACAAGAGCATCTTTGTAGTTCTTGATTTATGTGAGTTACATAGGTATAAGTCTAGTTGAAAAGCAGTGGCTCTGGTATAAATCATAGTTCACATCATGTACTTTAATCATCAGTAGGTTATCCTTCAATACATTAAAAAATAATCTATGTAAATATATATGTTGAGAGGGAGGAGAGGGGAAGTGGGAGTAGAGGGAGAAGGGAAATGCTTTATAGCAGGTCTCCTTCATCTTTTGTTGCTTTCTGGGATGTGCCAACACTTTAACCATCATGCAGCTAAAGCCACTGTTTTCTAGTTTGTCAGTTGACAGTCAACACTTCCTAAGAACCAGGAAGCCGAAGAGATTTTGGTATACTAGAAGAGACCAAGAAACCCCACAAAGCTTCAGAAAGCTTCCACTAGAAATATTGAAAAAGATTTCAAAATAAGGCATATTATTTACCATCACCACATGAACATGTAGAAGAGTAGTTAATATTTTGCTTAAATAATTACCTGTTGAGAGCCTTAGGTATGATTTTGTTGATGAAATTGGCTTTGTCATCCTCTCAGGCCCTTTGGGGTGTGCCTCACATTGCTTACACTGCATACTCTCTGCAACTTTGGACTTTCAGCCTCTGAAGACTACCGGTTTTGGTTTGGTCTCTTCAGGGCTTTGTAACAACTGTTGTGTGAAGCTTCAGTTCAGTTCAATTCATTTGCTCAGTTGTGTCCGACTCTTTGTGACCCCATGAACCGCAGCACGCCAGGCCTCCCTGTCCATCACCAATTCCCAGGGTTCACCCACACCCATGTCCATCATCCTCTGTCGTCCCCTTCTCCTTCTCCCATCAGTCTTTCCCAGCATCAGAGTCTTTTCCAGTGAGTCAGCTCTTTGCATCAGGTGGCCAAAGTATTGAAGTTTCAGCTTCTATATCAGTCCTTCCAGTGAACATCCAGGACTGAGCTCCTTGATGGACTGGTTGGATCTCCTTGTAGTCAAAGGGACTCTCAAGAGTCTTTTCCAAATTCACAGTTCAAAAGCATTAATTCTTCAGCACTCAGCTTTCTTTATAGTCCAACTCTCACATCCGTACATAAACACTGGAAAAACCATAGCCTTAACTAGATGGACCTTTGTTGACAAAGTAATGTCTCTGCTTTTTAATATGCCATCTAGGTTGGTCATAGCTTTCCTTCCAAGGAATAAGCGTCTTTTAATTTCATTGCTGTGAAGCTTATTGATGCTAATTTGTTAAATTACCAATAATATTAGTATCTTACCCCTTTTCCAGAGTGAACATATATAGCATGCATAATAAAGTTCAGAAAAATTCCTTGACCTGTTAAAATACAGTGTAGATAGGTATTTGGGAGATAAAGGGTGTGTTTTCTTTCAGTGTTAAATTACTCCTGCCTATTATATATAGAGAGGAATTTCTAAAATATTTGAAAGCCTGGACCATATTGGCATCCACAGATTTTTCAGATTTCTTTCTATGACACTTGACCACTTAATTATCTGCTCTTTTGATAAATAAGAACAAATGATAATATATTCCTTTAAACAAAACAAAATAAAAAAATCTTTCATTTATAGACCAAATTATTCTTCCACAGCCTTCAGTTAGAATTCTGTTTTGAATAAATGTGATATTCCAATATGTCTGGTTTCCTTGTCTAAAATTTTTGCTCTGACATTCATTATTAAGAGCATTATGTAAAATAGGGTAATTCGAAATTATCTGTGGGAGACCAGGTAGATTAGGATAAGTGGTTATACACTTGTTTTCTTAAGAGACTTGTCTTAATTTGTCATACTGACTCCTTGTACACACATATCTATGTGTGTATATATATAAAACCTCATGGAGAGACTGGGCAAGATTTGCCTCACTGATGTCCACCTGCTGTTCTCATTTCTGACTGTGACACTATCTACAATGTAATCCTTACTCTCACGGTATCAAGTGATTCTGTTTGGACCAATGACATGTAATTAGACTTCACAGAGTAAGGCTTCCAGGAGGGCCTATAAAGGAGTAAATAGTCCATAAAATTATTTTGTCTTTTGTTCCTCTGACCTGGTCTGACTGATGCTGAAGGTGAAGCAGGCAGTGAAAACCTTTCTATCTTAATACCCTCATTGGTTATTAAGAAGGTTATCAATCTCGCCTCCTAAAGAATAAGCCAGTAGATTGGCCAGAGTGAAAATTATTTGAATTTATAGAGAATATAAATTAAATTTGTAACAAGGGCTTTTAAAATCTAGTCAGATGAATTATTTATTATATTCACAACCAAGAGCCTGATAAACTGGCTTAAACAGTTGGCCATTTTCCTCCATACATCTCAGAGTTGAGAAATCATCCCAGGCTAGTACAAGAGCTCCCACTGATATTAGGGACTTGGGCATCTCTTAGAATTTTTTTCTCTGTTATCTTTGACACTGTCTCTATCAGCTTTATATACTTTGTAAGATCCCTCAGAAATTAAAAGTAACTTCATAGGTTTCAGCCACTGTTCACATGCCCCATGGTGTCTTTAAGTGATTTTATCATATATTTAAATCCAAATGTCCATATATTGCAATAAATGGTGTCCTCCTGATATTTTTATCTACATTTTCTCTCTTCATTAGTTTTTTCAAATCAAGTAAAATTTACATACAATGAAATACATAGATACTAAGTGACAGTTCTATGAGTTGTGACTGATGTATACATCTGTGTTAACAGTACCCCAGTCAAAATCCATTCCTATTATCCCAGGAACTTCCTTTGTGCCTTCTTCAAACTAAGCGCCATCATACCATAGTTCTGATTTTTCCATTGCAAATTAATTTTCTCTTATGTTGAGATTCATATATATGAAACCATACATAATGGCTATGAATGACATAAATGCTGACAGTGTTGTCCAAAAGCATAAGTGCTTCAGATTTTTTGTGTACTAGTTTTATCATTTACTGATATAAGAAGTGTTTGCTGGGTCCAGCCCCCGTGGATCCAGGGTATCCGAAGCAGGGATGAAGTCAGCGATTAAAGAGAGATAGACCAGGAGCTGACTGTGGCTCAGATCATGACTCCTTATTACCAAATTCAGACTTAAATTGAAGAAAGTAGGGAACACCGCTAGTCCATTCAGGTGTGACCTAAATCAAATCCCTTATGATTATACAGTGGAAGTGAGAAATAGATTTAAGGGCCTAGATCTGATAGATAGAGTGCCTGATGAACTATGGAATGAAGTTCGTGACGTTGTACAGGGATCAAGACCATCCCCATGGAAAAGAAATGCAAAAAAGCAAAATGGCTGTCTGGGGAGGCGTTACAAATAGCTGTGAAAAGAAGAGAGGTGAAAAGCAAAGGAGAAAAGGAAAGATATAAGCATCTGAATGCAGAGTTCCAAAGAATAGCAAGAAGAGATAAGAAAGCCTTCTTCAGCGATCAATGCAAAGAAATAGAGAAAAACAACAGAATGGGAAAGACTAGAGATCTCTTCAAGAAAACTAGAGATACCAGGGAACATTTCATGCCAAGATGGGCTCAATAAAGGACAGAAATGGTATGGACCTAAAAGAAGCAGAAGATATTAAGAAGAGGTGGCAAGAATACACAGAACTGTACAAAAAAGATCTTCACGACCCAGATAATCATGATGATGTGATCACTAATCTAGAGCCAGACATCCTGGAATGTGAAGTCAAGTGGGCCTTAGAAAGCATCACTATAACAAAGCTAGTGGAGGTGATGGAATTCCAGTTGAGCTGTTTCAAATCCTGAAAGATGATGCTGTGAAAATGCTGCACTCAATATGCTAGCAAGTTTGGAAAACTCAGCAGTGGCCACAGGACTGGAAAAGATCAATTTTCATTCCAGTTCCAAAGAAAGGCAATGCAAAAGAATGCTCCAGCTACCGCACAATTGCACTCATCTCACAGGCTAGTAAAGTAATGCTCAAAATTCTCTAAGCCAGGCTTCAGCAATACGTGAACCATGAACTCCCTGATGTTAAGCTGGTTTTAGAAAAAGCAGAGGAACCAGAGATCAAATTGCCAACATCTGCTGGATCATGGAAAAAGCAAGAGAGTTCCAGAAAAATATCTATTTCTGCTTTATTGACTATGCCAAAGCCTTTGACTGTGTGGATCACAAGAAACTGTGGAAAATTCTAAAAGAGATGGGAATACCAGACCACCTGACCTGCCTCTTGAGAAATCTCTATGCAGGTCAAGAGGCAATAGTTAGAACTGGACATGTAACAACAGACTGGTTCCAAATAGGAAAAGGAGTTCGTCAGGGCTGTATATTGTCACCCTGCTTATTTAACTTCTATGCAGAGTACATCATGAGAAATGCTGGACTGGAAGAAACACAAGCTGGAATCAGGATTGCCGGGAGAAATATCAATCACCTCAAATATGCAGATGACACCACCCTTATGGCAGAAAGTGAAGAGGAACTAAAAAGCCTCTTGATGAAAGAGGAGAGCAAAAACGTTGGCTTAAAGCTCAACATTCAGAAAACGAAGATCATGGCATCTGGTCCCATCACTTCATGGGAAATAGATGGGGAAACAGTGGAAACAGTGTCAGACTTTATTTTTTTGGGCTCCAAAGTCAGTGCAGGTGGTGATCGCAGCCATGAAAATAAAAGACGCTTACTCCTTGGAAGAAAAGTTATGACCAACGTAGATAGTATATTCAAAAGCAGAGACATTACTTTGCTGACTAAGGTCCGACTAGTCAAGACTATGGTTTTTCCAATAGTCATGTATGGATGTGAGAGTTGGACTGTGACGAAGGCTGAGCACCAAAGAATTGATGCTTTTGAACTGTGGTGTTGGAGAAGACTCTTGAGAGTCTCTTGGACTGCAAGGAGATCCACCAGTCCATTCTGAAGGAGATCAACCCTGGGATTTCTTTGAAAGGAATGATGCTAAAGCTGAAACTCCAGTACTTTGGCCACCTCTAGCGAAGAGTTGACTCATTGAAAAGACTCTGATGCTGGGAGGGATTGGGGGCAGGAGAAGGGGACGATTGAGGATGAGATGGCTGGATTGCATCACATACTCGATGGACATCAGTCTGAGTGAACTCTGGGGGATGGTGATGGACAGGGAGGCCTGGCATGCTGCGAATCATGGGTTCACAAAGAGTCGGACACGACTGAGCAACTGAACTGACTGAACTGAATTAGAGATTTAAAGAGAGATTAGAGAAGGATAATGTAGTGAAAAAATAGAGGAGAAAAGAAGCTGTATTCCTTTATTTACATAGGAAGCCAATAAAGCCCCGAGACAAGGGGCTTGCACTGGCTACGTAGGCTGCAGGTGCCTGCTTGAATAGCGGAGGGTGCCCCACTTTGGGCTCCCTCTCACATGGGTCTTAGAAGCCCAGGCAAATAAGTAGACACAGTGAGCCTCTATGCTCCAGATGGGAATTCAGCCTGAAAAGGGAGAATAAGAAAAGAAAGACATGGGGGAGCCAAGCATTGGTGCAAGACCCACAACTTTATTTTCAAAGGCAGCTTATATACCCTAAGTTGTACATAGAGAAATAATGGAATATGCAGAGTTACGAAGTGGCAGCAGTCCTGACCCTTATTGAGACCGGGCTTTCTTTTTTCATACCTTCCCGTATACAAAAGGTTTCAGGTGATTTACATTATCTTCTGGCCAAGAGGCCTGTTAACATTTTTATGGCTCTTTTCTTAGATAAATGTCTATCAACCAGAAAACTCATTTTCCCTTGAAGTGTTTTTTCTTTAATCTGCATCACTCTCAAAGTACTAAATAAAGTTACATTCCTGTAGAACAAAGGTACAGTGGGTTCTAACAAAGAAGGTACTTAACTCAAAGATCTAATGTTGCTAATGCCAGGGCTACTACCTGTTTTTTCTACATACCAACTATATCAACAAATAAAAGATATGAAAACTTGGCAGCAAGTATTGGCTCAACGATGAAACCCTAATCAGTCCTATTCTGATGATTTTGACTCCTTGGAATGCCCTACATTCCTAGGATGTTTTAAGCTTCCTGTGCCTCTCACGGCCCAGAGTCTGTGAACAATCACATGCATAGCTGTAAGAGTCTAGATAAACCTGTCAGGCAGGCTAAAAAGCCATCAGAGGGGATTTTAGATTGAAACACTCTTATTATGCTCAGGAGACTTATTATCTAAAAGTTCTAAATTAACTTTTTCCTGAAAAAGGTGGTGGGGGGACAGCCCCCTGTTACTGTCAGAGGAATTGGTGAAAGGCATAATATAGTAAGGCAGACAGATTCTGGTTTTGGGGTAGATGCTCGAGTAGGTCCAGGGAAGTTTCCTCAAGATCCGACTCGCCTTTGCCTGTCTGGTCTCTTCCTCATGACCTTTGCCATGGGCGGGATTCCTCGTGCTGGCTCCCCAGCAAGTGTTAATCATATTGTGGAAAATTCTGAAAGAGATGGGAATACCAGACCACCTGACCTGCCTCCAAGATGGCTCAGACCGTAAAGCGTCTGCCTACAATGCAGGAGACCCGGGTTCAATCCCTGGGTCGGGAAGATCTTCTGGAGAAGGAAATGGCAACCCACTGCAATTTTCTTGCCCGGAGAATCCCATGGATGGAGGAGCCTGTTAGGCTACAGTCCATCGGGTCACAAGGAGTCGGACATGACTAAGCGACTTCACTTTCACTTTCACTTCGACCTGCCTCTTGAGAAAGCTATATGCAGGTCAGGAAGCAACAGTTAGAACTGGACATGGAACAACAGACTGGTTCCAAATAGGAAAAGGAATACGTCAAGGCTGTATATTGTCACCCTGCTTATTTATCTTCTATGTAGAGTACATCATGACTGGGCTGGAATAAGCACAAGCTGAAATCAAGATTGCCAAGAGAAATATCAATCACCTCAAATATGCAGATGACACCACCCTTATGGCAGAAAGTGAGGAGGAACTAAAGAGCCTCTTCATGAAAGTGAAAGTGGGGAGTGAAAAAGTTGGCTTAAAGCTCAACATTCAGAAAATGAAGATCATGGCATCTGGTCCCATCACATCATGGGAAATAGATGGGAAACAATGGAAACAGTGTCAGACTTTATTTTTTTGGGCTCCAAAATCACTGAAGATGGTGAGTGCAGTCATGAAATTAAAAGATGCTTAGTCCTTGGAAGGAAAGTTATGACCAACCTAGATAGCATATTAAAAAGCAGAGACATTACTTTGCCAGCAAAGGTCCATCTAGTCAAGACTATGGTGTTTCCAGTAGTCATGTATGGATGTGAGAGTTGGATTGTGAAGAAAGCTGAGCGCCAAAGAATTGAAGCTTTTGAACTGTGGTGTTGGAGAAGACTTTTGAGAGTCCCTTGGACTGCAAGGAGATCCAACCAGTCCATTCTGAAGGAGATCAGCCCTCGGATTTCTTTGGAAGGAATGATACCAAAGCTGAAACTCCAGTACTTTGGCCACCTCATGCGGAGAGTTGACTCATTGGAAAAGACTCTGATGCTGGGAGGGATTGGGAGCAGGAGGAGAAGGGGACGACTGAGGCTGAGATGGCTGGATGGCATCACTGACTCAATCGACGTGAGTCTGAGTGAACTCCAGGAGTTGGTGATGGACAGGGAGGCCTGGTGTGCTGCGATTCAAGGGGTCGCAAAGGGTTGGACACGACTGAGCGACTGAACTGAACTGAATCTTATTGTCATTTATTTCATTTCTATACATACAATGTACCCTATGCTGCAACTTTTTCTTTAAACAGTTTAGTTGCTTTTAATGAACTGAAGGAAAGAGAAAAAAATACCTCACATTGTCTCCTAAATAATAAAAAAATAAAATAGAATTAGGATAATAAACCAGACTATTGACATCAGTTCCCTGATAGCTCAGTTGGTAAAGAATCTGCTTGCAATGCAGGAGATACCTGTCTGAATCCTGGGTCGAGAAGATCCTCTGGCAAAGGGATAGGCTACCCACTCCAGTATTCAAGGGCTTTCTTGGTGGCTCAGCTGGTAAAGAATCCGCCTGCAATGCAGGAGACCTGGGTTTGATCCCTGGGCTGGGAAGATCCCTTGGAGAAGTGAAAGGCTACCCACTCTAGTCTTCTGGCCTGGAGAATTCCATGAACTGTATAGTCCATGGAGTAGCAAAGAGTTGGACACGACTGAGCACCTTTCACTTTCAGAAAAAAATAGTCTATATTTGCCCATATTTTTATCATTCGTGACATTCTTCCCTTTTCTCTTAGATGTGAATTTTCATCTGTTAAATTTCCCCTTAAATTTGAAGAACTTTATTTAACATTTCTAGGGAGCATAGATGCATTATTAATGCATTTACTTATCTTCTCTTAAACTATTTCACCCTTATTTTTGTAATATTGTTTCACTGGTTATAGCATTCTGAGTTAACATTTTTACCCTCTTCATGAAATTTTGGAAAGTATTCTTGTTTGCCTTCTGGCATCCAAGGTTATGAGAAGTCAGCCATCATTCCTGTAATCGTTTTCCTTTGTGTGCAACAGGGTTTTAACTGCTACAGTTACCTTTGAAATTTTGCCATTGAGTTTGACAATGTGGTCATCATGAGTGTATTTAGATTTCTTTTGTATTTATCCTACTCTGGATATCCGTAGTTCTTAGATCTGTAGACTCAGGATTTTCACCAAGTTTTCTGGGTCATTTATCCTATAGAACTTCTCATCATCTTGATATTTTTGATAGCATCTATATAGTGTGATTGGAGAAGGAAATGGCAACCCACTCCAATACTCTTGTCTGGAAAATCCCATGGATGAATGAGCCTGGTAGGCTAGAGTCCATGGGGTTGCAAAGAGTCAGACATGACTGAGTGATTTCACTTCACTTCATATAGTGTGATATAGCATTCCCTTGGAGAAGGAAATAGCAACCCACTCCAGTGTTCTTGCCTGGAGAATCCCAGGGACGGGGAGCCTGGTGGGGTGGGCTGCTGTCTGTGGGGTCGCACAGAGTCAGGCACGACTGAAGTGACTTAGCAGCAGCAGCAGCAGTTACTTTTATATTTTGTAAATAGTTTAGAATCTTGAGCAAATTAAAGTGTGATTATTGTGTGGAAGATTTGGGTCATGGATACTTAACAGGTGATATATATTTCAGGAGGCAAATAATAATATTCTGTTGTTTATGCTAGGTAGTTAGAATAGGAAAAAGGAGTTCAGAATGGTGGTGGCTAAAAGACAAGGAAGGGGAAAGCCTGCGAAAAGAGAACAAAGAAAGGTCCAAGGACTGGAGTGAGTACCTCAGGTAGAAAAAACAGCACAGGGCAGGCCTGGGGGCAGGAGAAAAACATAAAAAGAAGAGCCAAAGGACCGGGGCTCTCTCTCTCCTCTTCATGTCTTTTGGTCGGCATGCCCTCAAGACTAGGATGTATTTTCCTTTTATTTTCTAAATAAAACTGAGCTGTAACACTTATCTGTCCAAGAGCTGTAACACGGTCTTTCTGAGAGCAGAGAGCTGTGAACAGTCTGTCCGAGGGCTGTGACATGGTCGATCCAAGAGCTGAGACATGGTCTGTCTGAGGGCTTTAAGATCCATTGCTTGAAGTTTTTGTTGTGACGAGACAGAACCGAGGAAATTACACACTCCCCGACATCTATCTGTCTGCATTGCTCTTAAATATTAATAATTATTGCTAGATTCATTTCTTCATTTGTGGTGGCAAAATGGTAATAGTATGATTCTATCATACCTTATTGCTTCATCAGCCGGACAACTTATAAAAATTGAAGTATCTCACATCAACTATGTATATGCCTCCCTGGTGGCACACATGATACAAGAGTCTGCAGGATGCCTGGGTTCCATCCCTGGGTTTGGAAGATGCCCCGGAGAAGGGCATGACAACCCACTCCAGTATTCTTGCCTAGAGAACCCCCAAGGGGTTGCAAAGAGTTGGACATGACTGAGTGACTTTCACATAGACATCAGCTATGTGGTTCCATGAGGTATAATTCATACAGAGAAGGCAAAACATATGCTAGAATTTTTGTCATTTATTTATTACTTTACAAAAATAATGCTCCCTATCATTCTCCAAGTTGAACATTTTAAAGTGTAATTAGGAATTCTTTGCTTTAGGCATAATTTATAGTTGGTCATTGTAGCTCAGATGGTGAAGAGTCTGCCTGCGATGCAGAAGACATAGGTTTGATCCCTGGGTTTGGAAGATTCCCTGAACAAGAAAATGGCAACACACTCCAGTATTCTTGCCTGGAGAATTCCACGGACATAGGAGCCTGGCAGGCTACAGTCCATGGGATGTCTATTAGTCAGACATGACTGAGCAACTTTGACTTTCATATATGAGAGCTTTAAAACAGAGGAATTAATTTCCTCTTTTACTGAAACCAGTTGTCTCAGGCCTGTTTTCTCCTGAACAGATATTGGTGTCATGTGGTATTACTTGTCACCATTACTCATGTTGAAGAGTTTATGAGGATACCTTATTTTCTAGTTTACTAGTACCTTTTACCTGTAGGCTTTTGGTTCTTCTCTACTTTCTGATGGTATATGCTGCTGCTGCTGCTGCTGCTAAGTCGCTTCAGTCGTGTCTGACTCTGTGTGACCCCATAGATGGTAGCCCAAAAGTCTCCTCCGTCCCTGGGATTCTCCAGGCAAGAATATTGAGTGGGTTGCCATTTCCTTTTCCAATGCATGCATGCAGGGTAAGTCGCTTCAGTGGTGTCCGACTCTGTGTGACCTCATAGACAGCAGCCCACCAGGCTCCTCTGTCCACAAGAGTCTCTAGGCAAGAATACTGGAGTGGGTTGCCATTTCCTTCTCCAGATGGTATATAAAGACATGGAATAACTACCTTGCTGATGCTGTCTTTAAAAATCTTCAATTCAGCTTTTTAAATAATTAGAATAGTGATGCTGCCTACCATCAGTTCAGTTCAGTTTCAGTTCAGTCTCTCAGTAGTGTCTGACTCTTTATGACCCCATGAATCACAGCATGCCAGGCCTCCCTGTCCGTCACCAACCCCCGGAGTTCACCCAAACTCATGTCTATCGAGTCGTTGATGCCATCCAGCCATCTCATCCTCTGTCGTCACCTTACCTCCTGCCTCCAATCTCTCCCAGCATTAGAATCTTTTCCAATGAGTCAACTCTTCACATGAGGTGGCCAAAGTACTGGAGTTTCAGCTTTAGCATCATTCCTTCCAAAGAAATCCCAGGACTGATCTCCTTTACAATGGACTGGTTGGATCTCCTTGCAGTCCAAGGGACTCTCAAGAGTCTTCTCCAACACCACAGTTCAAAAGCATCAGTTATTTGGTGCTCAGCTTCCTTATAGTCCAACTCTCACATCCATACATGACCACTGGAAAAACCATAGCCTTGACTAGACAGACCTTTGTTGGCAAAGTAATATCTTTGCTTTTTAATATGCTGTCTAGGTTGGTCATAACTTTCCTTACAAGGAGTGAGCGTCTTTTAATTTCATGGCTGCAGTCACCTTCTGCAGTGATTTTGGACCCCAGAAAAATAAAATCTGCCACTGTTTCCACTGTTTCTCCATCTATTTGCCATTAAGTGATGGCACCAGATGCCATGATCTTCATTTTCTGAATGTTGAGCTTTACGCCAACTTTTTCACTCTCCTCTTTCACTTTAATCAAGAGGCTCTTTAGTTCCTCTTCACTTTCTGCCTTTAGAGTGGTGTCATCTGCATATCTGAGGTGATTGATATTTCTCCCAGCAATCTTGATTCCAGCTTGTGCTTCTTCCAGCCCAGTGGTTCTCATGATGTACTCTGCATATAAGTTAAATAAGCAGGGTGACAATATACAGCCTTGACATACTCTTTTTCCTGTTGTTCCATGTCCAGTTCTAACTGTTGCTTCCTGACCTGCATTTAGGTTCCTCAAGAGGCAGGTCAGGTGGTCTGGTATTCCCATCTCTTTCAGAATTTCCATGGTTTATTGTGATCCACACAGTCAAAGGCTTTGGCATAGTCAATAAAGCAGAAATAGATGTTTTTCTGGAACTCTCTTGCTTTTTCCATGATCCAGCAGATGTTGGCAATTTGATCTCTGGTTCCTCTGCCTTTTCTAAAACCAGTTCACGGTTCATGTATTGCTGAAGCCTGGGTTGGAGAATTTTGAGCATTACTTTACTAGCGTGTGAGATGAGTGCAATCGTGCAGCAGTTTGAGCATTCTTTGGCATTGCCTTCCTTTGGGTTTAGAATGAAAACTGACCTTTTCCAGTCGTGTGGCTACTGCTGAGTTTTCCAAACTTGCTGGCATATTGAGTGCAGCACTTTCACAGCATCATCTTTCAGGATTTGAAATAGCTCAACTGGAATTTTATCACCTTCACTAGCTTTGTTCATAGTGATGCTTTCTAAGGCCCACTTGACTTCCCATTCCAGGATGTCTGGCTCTAGGTGAGTGATCACACCATCATGATTATCTTGGTCTTGAAGATCTTTTTTGTACAGTTCTGTGTATTCTTGCCACCTCTTCTTACTATCTTCTGCTTCTACCAGGTCCATACCATTTCTGTCCTTTATCGAGCCCATCTTTGCATGAAATGTTCCCTTGGTGTCTCTAATTTTCTTGAAGAAATCTCTAGTCTTTCCCATTCTGTTGTTTTCCTCTATTTCTTTGCATTGATCACTGAGGAAGGCTTTCTTATCTCTTCTTGCTGTTCTTTGGAACTCTGCATTCAGATGCTTATATTTTTCCTTTTCTGTTTTGCTTTTCGCTTCTCTTCTTTTCACATTCATTTGTAAGGCCTCCCCAGACAGCCATTTTGCTTTTTTGCATTTCTTTTCCATGGGGATGGTCTTCATCCCTGTCTCCTGTACAGTGTCACAGACCTCAGTCCATAGTTCATCAGGTACTCTATCTATCTGATCTATTCCCTTAAATCTATTTGTCACTTCCATTGTATAATCATAACGGGTTTGATTTAGGTCATACCTGAATGGTCTAGCGGTTTTCCCTACTTTCTTCAATTTAAGTCTGTATTTGGCAATAAGGAGTTCACAATCTGAGCCACAGTCAGCACCTGGTCTTGTTTTTGTTGACTGTGTAGAGCTTCTCCGTCTTTGGCTGCAAAGAATATAATCAATCTGATTTCGGTGTTGACCATCTGGTGATGTCCATGTGTAGAGTCTTCTCTTGTGTTGTTGGAAGAGGGTGTTTGCTATAACCAGTGCATTTTCTTGGCAAAAATCTATTAGTCTTTGCCCTGGTTCATTCCACATTCCAAGGCCAAATTTGCCTGTTACTCCAGGTGTTTCTTGACTTCCTACTTTCGCATTCCAGTCCCCTATAATGAACAGGACATCTTTTTTTGGGTGTTAGTTCTAAAAAGTCTTGTAGGTCTTCATAAAACCGTTCAACTTCAGCTTCTTTAGCATTACTGTTTGGGGCATAGACTTGGATTACTGTGATATTGAATGGTTTGCCATTCAATTACTCATTGTTCTGTCATTTTTGAGATTCCATCCATGTACTGCATTTCAGACTCTTTTGTTGACCATGATGGCTACTCCATTTCTACCAAGGGATTCCTGCCCACAGTAGTAGATATAATGGTCAT
The DNA here is from genome assembly GCF_023091745.1 of Budorcas taxicolor. Lineage (NCBI taxonomy): Eukaryota > Metazoa > Chordata > Mammalia > Artiodactyla > Bovidae > Budorcas > Budorcas taxicolor. The sequence goes on along the minus strand of NC_068921.1, from coordinate 64,487,955 downwards.
CTGAGTTAAATTCACCCATTCCAGTCTATTTTAGTTCACTGATTCCTAGAATGTTGATGTTCACTCTTGCCATCTCTAATTTGATCACTTCCAATTTGCCTTGATTCATGGACCTGACATTCCACGTTCCTATGCAATATTGCTCTTTGCAGCATTGGACCTTGCTTCTATTACGAGTCACATCCACAACTGGGTATTGTTTTTGCTTTGGTTCCATCCCTTCATTCTTTCTGGAGTTATTTCTCCACTGATCTCCAGTAGCATATTGGGTACCTACAACCTGGGGAGTTCCTCTTTCAGTATCCTATCACTTTGCCTTTTCATACTGTTCTTGGGGTTCTCAAGGCAAGAATACTGAAGTGGCTTGCCATTCCCTTCTCCAGGGGAGTGCATTCTGTCAGACCTCTCCACCATGACCCGGCCTGTCTCGGGTTGCCCTGTGGGAATGGCTTGGTTTCATTGAGTTAGACAAGGCTGTGGTCCTAGTGTGATTAGACTGACTAGTTTTCTGTGAGTATGGTTTCAGTGTGTCTGCCCTCTGATGCCCTCTTGCAACACCTACCATCTTACTTGGATTTCTCTTACCTTGGACATGGAGTATCTCTTCACGGCTGCTCCAGCAAAGCGCAGCTGCTGCTCCTTACCTTGGACGAGGGGTATCTCGTCACTGCCGCCCCTCCTGATCTTGAATGTGGAATAGCTCCTCTAGGCCCTCCTGCGCCCGTGCAGCCACCACTCCTCAGATGTGGGGTCACTCCTCCCGGCTGCGGCCCCTGGCCTCAGGCATGGGGTAGCCCCTTTCGGCTGCTCCTGTGCTGTCGCAGCCTGGCACTCTCGGCCACTGCCCCTGACCTCAGACATAGGGTAGCTCCTCTCGGCTGCTGCCCCTGACCTCGGATGTGGGGTAGCTCCTCTCGGCCATTCCTGCGCTGTCGCAGCCTGACACCCTTGGTCGCTGCCCCTGACCTCGGATGTGGGGTAACTCCTCTTGGCCACCGCCCCTTGGGCATGGGGTCCTCCCGGCTTCTGCCCCTCACCTTGGATGTGGGATAGCTCCTCTTGGCCACGCTATGTGTGCTGGTCAGAGCCGCCTGAGCTAAGAGGCTTTTTAGTTCCTCTTCACTGCCGTAAGGGTAGTGTCATCTGCATATCTGAGGTTATTGATATTTCTTCCGGCAGTCTTGATTCCAGCTTGTACTTCTTTCAGCCCAGAGTTTCTCATGATGTACTCTGCATATAAGTTAAGTAAACAGGGTGACAATATACAGCCTTGACGTAGTCCTTTTTCTATTTGGAACCAGTCTGTTGTTCCTTGTCCAGTTTTAACTGTTGCTTCCTGACCTGCATATAGGTTTCTCAAGAGGCAGGTCAGGTGGTCTGGTATTCCCATCTCTTTCAGAATTTTCCACAGTTTATTGTGTTCCATACAGTCATTTGCTGCATGTCTTTGAAGTTATTTGTTATGTGGACAAAGGTGAAAAATTAGGTGGTATGATAGTGACTGTTAGGGCAGTAGTGTGCCATAATTGTCATCATGTCAAGTTTCATCAAAATATGCTCTGCTATAAATAATGACCTGCTCATATTGTTCAAATATTTTTGAGATAAATGGAGGTCCTATTTATCTGTTTTAATAAAGGGATTCTGGTAATGATCTTAGGGGCCCTATGGGTATTGTGTACATTTCCAGTCATAATTAATAGGGAACCATCTTTATGAGAAATGTAACATTTATCACTTTCAAAACACTTTTTTTTACTAGTATGAAATATTCTTGGGTATTTTTCAGTATATCTTTACATTGGCAAATTGGCCAATTTTGTTGCCTTTTCTAGCCTCTGCTAGCATTAAATAAAAATGCACATGAAACAGAAAGTACTAAATTACAAGAACCCTCTCTTGTAAACATAAAGTATTTTGCCACTGTGGTTAACATATAATCTCTGACTAGTAGTTATTTTGAAGAAGAGTATACTTGTTGAAAAATGAATTTGTGTCAGTCTTTTTGGTTCAAACAGCCTCTGACAATCAAGTAAGACTTATTGTTCTAAGGAAGAGATAAGCTAAACCACCCTCTTACAAGAGCTGGGGATCAACTGTACTCATCTGTTTCTACTCTTTAACCACTTAGGCAATTCACTTTCATTTATCACAGAGGTTTGAGTGTGCAATAAAAATGAACTCAAAATTAAGTTAACCCCTTTGTTCTTATTTTCTGCCAAATGGTATCACCTAGCTTAATAGAGGAAGGATACACTTAGCGCATCCCATATGACCTGGTTTCCAATAATGTAACAGAAACTCCTAGAGAAATGCATGGTCATTTTATGCCATTTCTTTCTTTCTTTCTTTTTTTTTTTTTGATTAGTGGAAACTCAGTTCCACCTCTGTGCACTAGTTGAGTTCTTGTTCCACCAATTCATTGGGAGCATATTTTAATTTGTGTGTTTTTTCACTTCAAAAGGAGCAGTCATTTTAATTCTACATCAACTGCCTTGCATCCACTTTTCCAATTTAATTTCAGATTCATTTAAATTATGTGAACATGACCTGTTCAGAATAAGAAAACTTACTTGTAAAGAGTATTTTTCTCTTAGCTAAAAATAGAATTTTTCCGTGTACAATCTTACCTATACAATAAACTGTTGGTCTTAAGTAGGTCATATATGGCATCCATAGTTAACATAGATTGGAACATTCAACCCATCCTCTCTTTTTTTCCTAGTTGGAGATATCTGTGTTCTAAAAATCCGTTAATAGTTTGCACTTCCATTTGAAGATCTAAATGGAATCCTCTTTAACTAATGGCCTGCCACAGGAGTTAACTCTTACACACCCTGGTTTTTTCCTATGAGAGTTTGGAAAAATATGTGTGAATTTTCTGTGTTTATTTGGTATATGGATATGATGGCATCAATGGCAGAAGTATTTACAGTGACAACTTATTAGAGCGTTTCACTCCTTGCATTGGCTATCCCTTGTCCATATTCCTACATGTCAAGATGCAGTCTCTTTGACGGCATTAGGGGAAAGGGTGACTTCTTGACCAGTCAAGCCACAAAATGTGGGTTAGAGCCAGTTCTGTATATTGTGAGAAATATTCTTTGTAGCTTATCCAAACATCTAGCCCTTCAAACTTTTCATAATTTTTGTAAGCACCAAGCTTTATTGTAATAAATCCCTCATTGGTTAAAGTGACTAATATCTTCTTGAACTGGATATTGACTAATCCAGATACTTAAAAAAAAAAAAAAACACTAGGATTTACTTACATATATTTATGCATTTTAACTATTTGCAATTTCACCTTCAAATACTTATTTGAGGATTATTTTAATTTCTGATAAAGAATATGTGTCAGGATAAAGTTCAATTTGCAGTGAACCCCTATTACTTTGAAAGTGATGCTGTGGTTTTTCTGTATTATTTCTTGCTTGCAAGAGTCTGTAAAAAAGTAAATCGGAAAGGTAACATAGGAATATAGAAAAATATGTATCAAAATAAGACTCTATCTATCAATCATGTATTTAGTAAATCAGCCATGACACATCCACCAAATGTGTAATAATTTGGTACAATTTTGTGCCATAAAGCAGAGAGTTTTATGTCCATTTGTCAAATGCCTTGGAGCCAAAGCCTTCTTCTCCCTAGTCTGGAGTGGAACCACAAAGAGAGAGTCTTGATTCACCACTAGCAGTAGGGTCATTGTGAAAGCAAGATTCCCTTTGCCTTCTGGCCATAAACAAACTTTTTACATGATGCAGGGTAGATATAGAGTAAAAAGAACAAGGAAACAAGCATGTGATATGTTAGGAAAGGCAGTTCTCAAAAGTATATAGCCTAAGGGTAAGCATGACTGGGGAAGTATATTCTACAGGTTAAGATTTAACGAGGAAAACTGACAGTTTAAGCAAGTTTTGTTTTTAGCAGGCACCTTAAGCTTGGAGTATGTGGATGGAGGAGTTACCCAATAAAACCTTAATCTTTACACAAACCTAAAAAGGTTGCCAGTATGTTTTGGGCACCTTAAATAAATGCATGCCTTTGTCAAAACTGAGGCAATGTGCACTTAAGATCTGTGGATTCAATTGTATGTAAAGCTTATATCAAAATAAAATATATTTTAAGTGATAAATTTTGATGATATGCATGTTATTTATGGAACTGTACTTACATCTGAAATTTAATTTGCAGTGATCAAAAATAAGATTAAATGGTGGGTAGACAGATAGAAAGATGGATAGATACATAATACATGAAGTATAGTAAAATGTTAAGAGTGGAATCTTGTGGGTGGGAATGTGAATGCATATGGTGAAATTCTTTCAACTCAGTTATATTCTTGAAGATGTCCATAAAATATTTGGAAAAAGAACAAGCATTTTAAAGGAAGATAGAGACTCAATAGGAGTTTTAAGAATGCTATGAAGGTTGAGATTAAACAAAAAACAGAATATGGGTGATTACATTTTCTTAGGAAGTAGGGAAGGCAGATGAGCAGCATGCATAGGCATGGTATATAAAGAAAATTTGACTCTAGGGTCAGTGTTGCCCTTATCCTTTAAATAACCTTGGTGAAGTCAAATGAATGACAAAATGAAGATGATAACTTGTTCATATCTTCTCACAATTGTATTATGAAGATGAACTATCAAATTACTATGCAAATGCAAATTTGTATATTCAAATTAAGTACTCTATTTAATAACACTCCAGGAAAACACAAATCCAAAGCTTGCCTTTGACACACAGATTGGAAGGTCAGAAAGTGAAGTTTTTCTCTCTAATCCTTGGAGATTTCTTTCTCTTCTATTTTAGTCTGCCATTAATTGCTGATAAATGGTGGCAATTTGTTAGAAGCAGACAGTGTTGTATCTAGTCAGTGGAGCAGAGGAAAGCATTGTTAAGCAAAAACTCTGAGATCTGATGAGACCAGTAAAAGACAGCATATACAGTTTGAAGCTAGTATTCATTAGGAAAAGGGATAAACTAGACAATATCACTAAAATCTGTTTCACTTCTAACTAAGAAATGTGGAAGTTAAGTACTGTATTAGCAATGCTCATAGGATTACTGACAGGAGGGAAGACCAATGCATTCATTACCTATTGTGGTGTAACAGGTTGTCACAAACATAGCTTGGAATGTGCATTTATTGTATGACAGTATCATGATTCAGTAGTCCAGTTACAAGTTAGCTAGAACTTTCTTGCTCAGAGTCTCTCCTTACATTCACAGCTTTGGCAGAGACTACCATGTCATCTTAGAATGAGGTGGGTCCACGTCTAGGTTCAGGTGGATGTTGACAAAATTCAGTTCCTTTCGGTTATAGAACTGAGGTTCCACTATTTTTTTGGTGGCTATAGGTTAGAAGTTGTTTTCAGTCCTTAAAGTTTACCTCATGTCCTAGCCATGTGCTCTTCTTGAAACATGGAAACTTGTATAATCAAACTTAGCAGAAGAATCTCCTATAGTCTGCTACGATGGATGGAATGATATGATGGATGGATGTAGATTTTCTATCCACACTCAAGCAGAGAGAATTGTAGTGTATATAGCAGATGGCAGGAATCCTAGAGATTATCTTGGAATTCTGAGACAATGGCCAAACTTAATATTGTCTTAATTGAGAAAACTTTTTAAAAGAAAGTGGCATTCATCCTGCTTATTAGAGAAGAGAGAAGAAGATGAGTTACAAAGAAAATAAAAAGATGACATATTATTTCTTATTCTCATCCTTTCACTCCAGAATGTTATAGAAGGAGATTATGCAGAATTTCACAGAGTTGGAAGATGTTAAAGAAAATGATTGGCAGAACTAAGCAGAAACTGCTGACAAGGTACAGGGAGTCAAAATGGGAAAGAGACTGTGATTTTGAATTCTGTGGATGTTTGAGCCTTTAAACACATTCCTTGGCAAAGATTACACATGGCAGCCAGGATCTGGTAGAGGAATGGAGGCAGATGTGTGCCCCGTGAAGCCTGACTAGACAGCATATTATTAAATTTTTCAAAAATCTTTGTATACAGTATGGCACAAGAATAGCCAGGGTAGCCACCTTTGTAGGAACCTGGGACTCCAGACAGTAAACATGCACTCAGGGCACAGTGTGGCCTGGAGGCTATAGGACTCACTATAGTGAGTGTCTATGACAAATTCATTTTCTCCACACTTTCTCAGGCTCTGAGAGAGAGAGAGAGTCCTCAAAAAGACATTTACTTTTTTACACCATAGATAATAGAAATTACTTGATTTAGTAAAAATGTTTTCTTACAGTCAGATTTGAAAGGAAAATATAATGGAAATTATTAAATGTGTAATTGGGGGGTTGAGGTAAAATATGAGAGGAAATGTGAGGGGAAGATGTTGTGAAGATATTGGAATACATATGTGAATGTTCTGCTGGGAAAAGGCATGTGGGTGGAGATAAACATTTGTGAGTCATCAGCATGTAGCTGAGAAGGGAAGTATTAGGCATAAAGAAATTAGATCACCCAGCGTGAAAGAATATAGGTGAGACCTGAAAAAGGTGACAGACAGAAACCTCAGCAATATCTTCTTTCTGTATGTGTGAAAAAGAAGAGTTGCCCAAAATTATTACCCCCCACCCTGAGAAAAAAAAGACCCAAAACTAGCCCTATCCTATAAATAACGTTAATGAAGAAGATTAAAAAACAAAAACAAAAACAGAAAACAAAGATGCCTTGAGTCCCAAATGAAATATATTGATTGGATTTAGCAATTAGATACCAAGTAAAAAGAATCGAAGTTTCTTCCACCATTTAAATTGTTGTTATATATCATGTTAGCAGTAAAATATCACTTCAGGTAACTACTCATATAATTTTCTTTCCAATTTTAGAAAGTAGGGTTTGTTCCATACCATATTTATATTTCAGGAACAGAGCCTTGATTGCTCATGATAATTTTCAAAGTATCTCACAGGTGGCTCTAGTGGTAAAGAACTCACCTGCCAGAGCAGGAGACATAAGAGACATGGGTTTGATCCCTGGGTCAGGACGATCCCCTGGAGAAGGGAATGGCTGTCCACTCCAGTATTCTTGCCTGGAGAATCCCATGGACAGAGGAGCCTGGAGGGTGACAGTCCATAGGGTCCCTCAGAGTCAGACGCTACTGAAGCAACTTAGCATGCACATACCAACTTAGCACACACATACCATTAATACAAGACAGATTTTGGATTTGAATCTATTTTGGTAGGGCTTAATTTAGAGAAATGATCAGGCTGCTGTGAAATCTGTTCTGCCCCTTGGGCCATATATGTAAGAGGTGATAAAAAGGACGGGAATGTTAAGTAGAATCTTTTTTCAGGCCCCAAAAAGAAATTAGCAGAAAGACTCTGTGATGATTAATTTCAAGTCTCAATCCCACATAATGAATTTCTTTCTATATATCTCTATCCCTTTTTCTACTTCTGTCTCTACTGTTGGCTCTGTTGCTCTGGGGAACTCTGACATAGACCCCTTAATCTCTATAGCAAAATTATGTCCTCCCTGACAGAGCATCAGTCACTCTTGAAAACATCTGCTGCTTTCTAGTAGGCTCTGTGAATCAAGTGAAAGTAAAGTCTGATTCTATAAAGAACAATGTTGCATAGGAACTTGGAATGTTAGGTCTGTGAATCAGGGTAAATTGGATGTGGTCAAGCAGGAGATGGAAAGACTGAACATTAACATCTTAAGAATCAGTGAACTAAAATGAAGAGGAATGGGCAAATTTAATTCAGGGGACCATTATATCTATTACTGTGGCTAAGAATCCCTTAGAAGAAATGAAGTAGCCCTCATAGTAAACAAAAGAGTCTAAAATACAGTACTCTGGTGCAACCTCAAAAACGACAGAATGATCTCAGTTTGTTTCCAAGATAAACCATTCAATCCTACAGTAATTCAAGTCTGTGTTCCAACCACTGATGTCAAAGAAGTTGAAGTTGACAGATTCTTTGGAGATCTACAAGACCTTCTAGAATTCACACCAAAGAAAGATGTCTTTTTCATCATAGGGGATTGGAATGCAAAGGAAAGATGGCAAGAGATACCTGGAGTATCAGGCAAGTTTGGCCTTGGAGTACAAAATGAAGCAGGGCAAAGTCTTAACAGAGTTTTGTCAAGAGAACACACTGGTCATAGCAAATACCCTTTTTCAACAATACAAGGGACAGCTCTATAGATGGACATCACCAAATGGTCAATACAAAAATCAGATTGTGTTCTTTCAGCTGAAGATGGAGAAACCCTATACAGTCAGTGAAAACAAGACCTTGAGCTGACTGTGACTCAGATCATGGGATCCTTGTTGCAAAATTCAGGCTTAAATTGAAGAAAGGAGGTAAAACCACTAGGGCATTCAGATGTGACCCCAATCAAATCCTTTATGATTGTACAGTGTGGAGGCAACTAATAGATTGAAAGGATTAGATCTGGTAGAGTGCATGAAGAACTATGGATGGAGACTTGAAACATTGTGCAGGAGGCAGTGACCGAAACCATCCCACAGAGAAAGAAATGCAAGAAGGCAAAATGGTTGTCTGAGGAAGCCTTAAGAATAGCTAGGAAAAGAAGAGATGCCAGAGGCAAAGGAGAAAAAGAAAGATATACCCAACAGAATGCAGCATGTTAGAGAATAGCAAGAAGAGATAAGAAAGCCTTCTTAAGTGAACAATGAAAAAAAAAAAAATAGAGGAAAACAACAGAATGAGAAAGACTAAAGATCTCTTCAAGAAAAACATGATGGTGTGGTCACTCATCTAGAGCCAGACATTCTTTAGTGTGAAGTGTGGCTTAGGAAGCATCACTACAAAGAAAGCTATTGGAGTTGATGAAATTGCAGCTGAGCTATTTCACATCCTAAATGATGATGCTATTAAAGTGATTCACTCAATATGTCAGAAAATTTGGAAAAGTCAGCAGTGGCCATGGGACTGGGAAAGGTCAATTTTCATTCTAATCCCAAAGAAGGGCCAGTGCCAAATAATATTCAAACTACCATACGATTGTGCTCATTTTACATGCTACCAAGGTAATGTTCAAAATCTTTCAAACTAGGTTTCATCAGTACCTGAACTGGGAACTTCCAAATATACAAGCTGGGTTTAGAAAGGCAGAGGAACCAGAGATCAGATTGTCAACATTCATTGGATCATGGAGAAAGCAAGGGAATTCCAGAAAAAAAATCTACATCTGCTTCATTGACTACACTAAAGCCTTTGACTGTGTAGATCACAACAAACTGTGGAAAATTCTTAAAGAGATGGGAATGCCAGACCACTTTTCCTGTCTCCTGAGAAACCTGTATGTGGGTCAAGAAGCAACAGTTAGAACCAGACATGGAGCAACTGACTGGTTCAAAATTGGGAAAGGAATATAAAAAATCTGTATATTTTTATCCTGATTATTTAACTTATGTGCAGAGCACATCATGCAAAATGCCAGGCTGGATGAATCATAAGTTGGAGTCAAGATTGTCATGAGAAATATCAACAACCTCAGATATGCAGAATATATGATTCTGATGGCAGAAAGTGAAGAGGAACTAAAGAGCTCCTTAATGACGGTAAAAGAGGAGACTAAAAAAGCTGACTTAAAACTCAACGTGAAAATAACTAAGATCATTGCATCCCGTCCCATCATTTCATGCCAAACAGGGAAAAAAGTGGAAGCATTGACAGATTTTGTTTTCTTGGGCTCCAAAATCACCGTGAATGGTGACTGCCTCCATGAAACTAAAAGATCCTTGCTCCTTGGAAAGAACACTATGACAAACATAAGATAGTATATTAAAAAGAAGAGATAGCACTTTGCTAACATAGGTGCAAATAGTCAAAGCTATGGTTTTTCCAGTATGTATGGACAAGAGAGCTGGACCATAAAGAAGGCGGCACACGGAAGAATTGATGCTTTCAAACTGTGGTGTTGGAGAAGACTCTTGAGAAGCTCTTAGACTGCATGGAGTTCAAACCCATCCATCCTAAAGGAAATATACCATAAATATTTATTGGAAGGTCTGATACTGTAGCTAAAGCTCCAGTACTTTGGCCATCCAATGCTAAGAGCTGACTCATTGGAAAAGACTCTAATTTTGGGAAAGATTGAAGGCAAATGGGAAGGAGGTGGCAGAGGATGTGATGGTTAGATAGTATAACTGACACAATGGACATGAATTTGAGCAAACTGAGGATAGTGGAGAACAAAAGAGCCTATCATGCTGCAGTCCATGTGATCGCAAAGAGTTGAACATGACTTACTGACTGAACAAAAACAACAAAAATATACATTAGTTACTACACATACCCACAGACACATACACAAACACACACCCTGAAATAAAAAAATCAAGTGAGCTTTCTCCACGACTGTTAAAATTATCTGCCTTATTCTTGACAGAAACAGAAAATACAATCCAAGGATTCATGAATATTAATTAACCATGAGAAAGGAAATCATGCCATTTGTGACAACATGGATGGATCTTGACGGCATTATGCTAAGTGAAGGAAGTCAGAAAGAAAAAGACAAGTATTGTATGATATTATTTATAAGTAGAATCTAAAAAAGCCAAACTTGCAAAAACAGAGAGTAGAACTGTGACTACCAGGAGTGGAGGGTGGGGAGAAAGGGCCGGCCAAATGGTATAAACCTCCAGGTAGAAGATGAATAAGTTCTGGGTAACTGATGCTCACCATTGGCAATTATAGTTAACAGTACTGTATTGTATACTTGAAAGTTGCTAAGAGAGCAGATCTTTAATTTTCTTACCATAAAGTTTTTAAAGATGGTAATTATGTGACATGATGGAGGTTTTATCTACAGTGGTACTTATATTGCAATATATGTGTATCAAGTCAACCCACTGTCCACTTAAATTATACAAGTTATATGTCAATTTTGGATCATTAAAGCTGAAAAAAAATGATCTACCTTAATTCTAATAGTATTCCATAAAGCAAAATCAATATTCTCTTAATCAAGATAGCATCTGCTAGAAGTTTAAATTAAGTATTTATTTTTCATGCATAATGTCTGCTATTAAAACAAAAGTATCAGATATTCCTGGGCACAAGTGCAAATGTTCAAAAGGTTCACTAAAAGCGACAAAGAGAATTATAGATAATTTGAGTATTAAAGTTATCATACATGATATTTAAGTAGCTACGATTTGTCTGTTTAAGAAATAGATAAGAAGATGGAAGATTTCACCAGGAGTTGAAATCAATTCAGCTATTAACTTTAAACTCAAAGGTTGTAAAATACAGTGACCCAATTAACCATGCAAGAGTTGGACTTAACAGAAGACTACTCACTGCAGAGGACATGTGAACTGGAAATAATATCGGTAGAAAATATCCAAATAGAGAATAAAATGGCAGGAACATATGAGACATATGGGAAGCAGTGAAAAGCTCTGAAATACATGTAATTGCATGTAAAAGGAGAGAATTGTAATGGTAGAGAATTTTCTAAAACTATTGAATGATATCAACCCAGAGATATAACATACCTTACAAATCTTGCTGCTGCTGCTGCTGCTAAGTTGCTTCAAATCTTAGGTATGATAAATAAAAGGGAATGCATATCTAGATATATTATATAAAATTAATTAAGCATTTTAAATATTGAAGAAAAGAAAATCTTAATTGTATGTTAGGACTATTACTTTAGAGTATCAACACTGACATTAGGAAGTGATTTTTCAAAAGAAATAATAGAATTCAGAAGATACTGTAATGATACTTCAAAGTATTGAAAGAATCTATTCCAACCTAGAAATTAAATTTAGTGAGACGACTCCTCAAAGTTACTACTCAAAGCAATCTACAAATTCAATGCAATCCCTATCAAGCTACCAGCCATATTTTTCACAGAACTAGAACAAATAATTTCAAGATTTGTATGGAAATACAAAAAACCTCAAATAGCCAAAGCAATCTTGAGAAAGAAGAATGGAACTGGAGGAATCAACTTGCCTGACTTCAGGCTCTACTACAAAGCCACAGTCATCAAGACAGTATGGTACTGGCACAAAGACAGACATATAGATCAATGGAACAAAATAGAGAGCCCAGAGATAAATCCACACACCTATGGACACCTTATCTTTGACAAAGGAGGCAAGAATATACAATGGAGTAAAGACAATCTCTTTAACAAGTGGTGCTGGGGAAACTGGTCAACCACTTGTAAAAGAATGAAACTAGATCACTTTCTAACACCACACACAAAAATAAACTCAAAATGGATTAAAGATCTAAATGTAAGACCAGAAACTATAAAACTCCTAGAGGAGAACATAGGCAAAACACTCTCAGACATAAGTCACAGCAGGATCCTCTATGATCCACCTCCCAGAATTCTGGAAATAAAAGCAAAAATAAACAAATGGGATCTAATTAAAATTAAAAGCTTCTGCACAACGAAGGAAACTATAAGCAAGGTGAAAAGACAGCCTGCAGAATGGGAGAAAATAATAGCAAATGAAGCAACTGACAAACAACTAATCTCAAAAATATACAAGCAACTTATGCAGCTCAATTCCAGAAAAATAAACGACTCAATCAAAAAATGGGCCAAAGAACTAAATAGACATTTCTCCGAAGAAGACATATGGATGGCTAACAAACACATGAAAAGATGCTCAACATCACTCATTATCAGAGAAATGCAAATCAAGACCACAATGAGGTACCACTTCACACCAGTCAGAATGGCAGCAATCCAAAAGTCAGCAAGCAATAAATGCTGGAGAGGGTGTGGAGAAAAGGGAACCCTCTTACACTGTTGGTGGGAATGCAAACTAGTACAGCCACTATGGAGAACAGTGTGGAGATTCCTTAAAAAATTGCAAATAGAAGTGCCTTATGGCCCAGCAATCCCACTACTGGGCATACACACCGAGGAAACCAGAATTGAAAGAGACATGTACCCTAATGTTCATTGCAGCACTGTTTATAATAGCTAGGACATGGAAACAACCTAGATGTCCATCAGCAGATGAATGGATAAGAAAGCTGTGGTACATATACACAATGGAGTATTACTCAGCCATTAAAAAGAATACATTTGAATCAGTTCTAATGAGATGGATGAAACTGGAGCCGATTATACAGAGTGAAGTAAGCCAGAAAGAAAAACACCAATACAGTATACTAACACATATATATGGAATTTAGAAAGATGGCAATGATGACCCTGTATGCGAGACAGCAAAAGAGACACAGATGTGTAGAGTGGACTTTTGGACTGTGAGGGAGAAGGAGAGGGTGGGATGATTTGGGAGAATGGCATTGAAACATGTATACGATCATGTAAGAAATGAATCGCCAGTCTATGTCCGATGCAGGATACAGGATGCTTGGGGCTGATGCACGGGGTTGACCCAGAGAGATGTCATGGGGAGGGAGGTGGGAGGGGGGTTCATATTTGGGAACGCATGTACACCCGTGGTGTATTCATGTCAATGTATGGCAAAACCAATACAGTACTGTAAAGTAAAATAAAGTAAAAATAAAAATTTAATAAAAAAAGGAAATAAAGACATCCTCAAGACAAATAAAAACAAATATGTTACCTGTAGAACTACAGTAAAACTTATACCAAAATATTTTCTTCATTCTAAATTATTGACTGAAAATAAAAACAAAAATATAATCATAGTGATTTGATTTTATAGGATTCAAAATACATGTAAGATTTTTGGGTTCCTAAAGGTACCTAAATCCTAATCTCTCAAACTTTCCTCAAAAACACCATAATGTTTAAATAATGAAAGCAAAATGTTAGATGGAGATTTGATAATTTAGAAATGAATTATCACTGAAGAAGAAAGTTGCAAAAAGCAATTTGGAATGAGGAGATATACTTTGGAACCCAGAAGGAAAGAGCAAAGTAGAAACAAGGACATTACAGAAACAAAAATGAATTTTAAAATCAAAAGGATATCCTATCCCTCTCTGCTTCAAAAGCAGCATTATTTAAAGGCACTGTATTAACTTTATTAAAAGCAAAATATACCCATGAACTAAGGACCATAGAATGCTAATTCTAACTTCCATTCTAACTTTCTGGTTCCGGAAAAGTTAAAACATTTTAAAGTGAATAGAAAAAAATACAGATAAGGAGTTGGCAAACTACTATAATAATGATGTAATGTAAGAATTAGAAAATTTTAACTGATAAAATTCTACCTAAAAAATTACCTGAAGCATAAAAGAACAGTGCAATGCCCCAACTTGACTTAAATATTCTTTAGAAAGTAAAAGAAGTATTAATGGACTTGAATCCTTGCTGTTCAAGTGGTTTGCTGTGTATCTGCACCCAGCGGAGAAGATAACTGAAGATTTATTTATGACACTAGGTGTAAGATACGCTAAATCGAGGCAATCCATGGACAAATAGAGTGGCAAACCTATGCATGCTTCTTTTAGTTCTCTTACTGTCCTACTGTGCAAGTATGGGGATCAAAAAATGGATGTAAGAGTGGCTCCGTTTTTCACTGAGTAAGTGTTGATTTCTCTTTGAACTCTATATACTTGGCGACTTGGTTCCCAGAGGCAGAGTATTTCTACCAGAGGATACAACTAGGTGCCTTTGAACCTGAAGCCAGGGGAGCCACTTGTAGCTTTGAGTGCCCTTATCCCATTGACCAGAGGCTAAGAAGAAGGTTATTATATTGTATTGGTTGGGGTGATCCTAATTATTTTTGAGGGATTAGTTTGCATCTATACACTTGCATCTATACATTTGGAATGAGACACCTGTAAATGCCATGTCCGTTAGCAAAAGTTAATGAAACATGATACGGATCAATGAAAATGTGAGCAGGCTCACTGAGGCTACATACTTTTTAGAAACTATTGTTCACCTCCAAACTCATACCATTCTCTTCCTTTGCCAGAGAGCTCCCCATTATACTTTATATCCTCCTGGCTTTAGATGGAGACTTGGAGGCCAACATAGAAGAAGGGATTTACTTCTTCTGGTTGACTCATTATTCCTAGAAACTTCCCTCTGGCAAGAACCTTTCACCTCTTGAGAATTCACTTTTGTGACTCTGTTTCTCCAGGCTCCACAGATACCATCACTATCTGAATGGCACCATTTCTCTGAGGCATGGATCCTACAAATTTGTTACCTCTCTTCCAAATTTCTAGGTTCAGATAACCTCAGCTTGTTGTTGCTGTACAGCCTTCAGGTTGGATTTAAATTTGACAACTTAAAAATTATAAAGAACAATTGTATATTATGCAATACAATTGGTGCCTGTACTGGATGGGGGTGAGAGACCCTCGGGCTTACCAGGTGGCGCTAGTGCTAAAGAACCCTCTTGCCAATACAGGAGATGGAAGAGACACGGATTAGATTCCTCAATCAGGAAGATCCCCTGGAGGAGGGCATGGCAACCCACTCTAGTATTCTTGCCTGGAGAATTCTATGGACAAAGGAGCCTGGCTGGCTACAGTCCATAGGGTCACAAAGTCAGACACAACTGATGCGACTTAGCACACATGCACAAAAGGCCCTCACTTATTCACGTGCCAAGTGTGTACCAGCTGCTGCTGCTAAGTTGCTTCAGTCGTGTCTGACTCTGTGAGACCCCATAGACGGCAGCCCACCAGGCTCCCCCGTCCCTGGGATTCTCCAGGCAAGAACACTGGAGTGGGTTGCCATTTCCTTCTCCAATGTGTGAAAGTGAAGTCGCTCAGTTGTGTCCGACTCTTAGCAACTCCATGGACTGCAGCCTACCAGGCTCCTCCATCCATGGGACACTGGCTTTTCCACAAGAGGTATCATGGTGATCATGCCATCCTTCCCTGGGTCATACACAGACTCTCACTGGGACAGAGAGCAGCAGAGTTCATGAGGTGCTCATAGGGAAAAGGAGCTGGACAGGTATTCTAACACAAGGGGTCAGCAGATTCGTAGCTGAGAACCAGATTTAGGGCATCAGGGCGGCAGTGGGGAACAGGTCCATGGGTGAAACTAAAGACCCAAACCCAGGCATATGAGTCATTTTCCCATCTGACTTCACATTTAGAGTACAAATTCAAAGATAAAACTATTAAGAATTTTAAGATGGTAACCACAGACCTTAAACTCTTTCTACCTGGGGTTTTGTACAACTGTACTGGTGACATAGGTCTTCCCTGGTGGCTAAGTGGTAAAGAATCTGCCTGCCAAGGCAGGAGATACAGGATTGATCCCTGGGTTGGGAAGAACTTCTGGAGAAGAAAATGGCAAGCCACTGTAGTATTCTTGTCTGGAAAATTCCATGGACAGGGGAGCCTGGTGGGCTACAGTTCATGGGGTCTCAAAAGGGTCATAAATAACTTAGCAACTAAAACAGCAACAAAATACATGGGATGCTCACTATAGAGTGACAAAGTAATTGAAAACACTTTAGTATCAATTAGTAAGCAAATCAGATTTTGCATTTTCATGTTCTGTGGAATATGAATGAGAGGATGAGTTTTGATTAACTTTCTAATTGTTTCTGTAAATTAAATGCCTGTCTTGTCATAGGTAACTTTTCCCCAGAAGATACAGAATCCATTCCTCAAAATATCTGATTCAGTTGCAAAACTGTTTTACGAATTGCAGTTGTCTATTTTCTTAAAATTGTAAGGATTTTATAAGTAAATGATGTTTCCATAGAAGTAAGTTTGCATCATAAATATTGATTAATGTGTTAAATACTAAACATGCTTTAGAATAATTTTATTGCATTTAAATTTAAATAAACTTAGGTATCAAATGTGATTTTATTCAATTTTCCTTTTTTGGTTCTGTTTAAACTTGCATAGCATATGGGATCACTTGTCAGAGATGGTAATTTTCTTTTCTCCATGATTGCAAAATTCTTGAAAAATTGACTTACTGATAGTTGGAGAAAGAAGTAATGTACATGGTCTCGGTTTCATTTTTCTTTGATTGCTCTGTAGGGGAAAGGAATGTAGATGAATAACCCAGTTTCTTTGCAAACTTGCTAATGATCATCCTCCTATAAATAGGTAAGGATACTTTTTAGATGAAGAGACCTTGTTATAAAATGCTTTGAGCAGGATGTTCCTGGTTTAGAATTGCTTATGTCAAGAAAACCTAGGATCAATGGATTTATGATGTATAGCTTTCTGTAGAATATCACGTAAGCTGTACAACATCTGTTACAAAAAGATAGAGCTGTTTCCTAACCTATATACTCCCTGCTGTGTGAGGTAATAACCAGTACACCTTGTTAGACAGAGACCCCATTCATTACCTTGGGCCAAGGATCCCGTGTCTGATACGTGAAGGAAGGAATGGCTCAGGCCTCTCTGTGTTTTACTTGTACTTCCTTACTGACTGGATCATTAAAACTATTAATAAAGTTTGATAATGGGTAAGGTCTCTGTTTTGTTTGTGTCTAGTTTGGCAGTACAATCCTTTGTATTAGTAAATAGATGTTTGTGTTTAAACATAAAATGAGCATCTCAAAACCAAGCATTTAAAGCTATTTACCCAATAAAATTTATTAACTTCAAGTTAGTGCTCTTTGATATTATTAAACCATTTATCTGGAAAAAGAAGAAAGAAAAATTCTTTATGTTGATTATGCAATTAATGCACTTAAAACATGTTTGAGGCTGTCAGCTTCTTGGTCCATCAACCTTAACAGCAACCAATAAAAATGTTCTTGTTTTGGACATCTTTAATTTGGAAAGCAGAGTAGCATGATGTTCTGCAGCTTCTATAGCATCTGTCACTCACATTAGGGACATGAAATTGTCTCCATAGAGCACCTTATCGCTACTGAAATTTTTGGTTATAAATCTTGATATTTAATAAGTAAATTTATGAAGCTTATAATTGGCAGAATATATACAATTGTAATATATGATATAATAGCACCTTATAACATTGATTTCACTTAATCTTTAACCCGACATATTGCAGGTTTTACAGTAGCTGTTTTCACATTGAGACTCCATCTGTTAATGGCAGGATACAACATTGCTATACTCCAGGCAGCTGCCAAAAAGTGTAAATAACTTGATATCCAGCTAACTGTGGAGTTCAAGTATACTCGATGATGCTCTTTTTGCATTTCCTGTTTACATGGGAATAACCTTTGAAGACAGCTGATAAGAATCTCTGTAGATCTGACTTCATAAGACATGATAGAAACAATAAATTGTATCTGTCACTATTTATGTGCAAAAAGAATTGTAGCCTCTCTCAAAGAAGTTTCTCAGTATTCTGACAAAACTATTAAACCTATTAGTTCATGTCAGTGAGCTAAGTTAAGATTACCAAATGCTTGGTTGAGCCCTACAAGTCTGTTTATAGTGTAAGCCACCCTACCTTGATTGTATTAGTTACAGGGTTTCAAATAATCCTTCCAAGCATGGCATAATGGAATAATGTGTGCATTCAAAAGTAATTTATTTCTTGTAAAGTCTTCAGAAAAAGCAAAAACACTTGCCCAGATTAAATAGGGCAGTTCTTCTTGACAAATAGTCTTTTTCTAGGTCAGAATAATAAATATTCACTTGGCACCTACTGTGTGCCAGGAAATTTGCTGAGTGCTGAATTTACAGATATTACGAATATGTTTTCTGCCCTCAAATATCATCACACTGATTAGATACTGAGAAAGAGACATAAGCATATAACTTGAAAGCAAGGTAGTATAGGTAAGGTAGGGGAGAGAGAAGATAACACAGCAGTTAAGGGTGGTGAAAAGAGCTCAGGATTTTCAGTGAAACTAATTTAAATTAAAACAGTCTTTAATGTATTCCCCAAAGGTTGACTGTTTCTTCAGTGAGTGGATTCAGGTTTGGAGACATTTTGTCAACAACACGTACAATGGCACTATGATACTTTAAATATAATATCTCCATTGTAATCCATTGTATGAGTAAAATATTAATGGTTATACCACTGGTGGTATTTTGGAGTGGTAATGGCTTTCAACATTGGAGGGTAAGCTAGGGACAGATTTAAACAAGGCTTTCATCAAGCTAATACCTGAAGAGATAGATACACATCATCTACCTAGTTACCTTTTCTGAAGTTTTGAGATGGTCACTTGAAAACAACATTGAGTCTCATTGGAATAAGTATATCTAGGGTAAGGGCATAACTTAAAATGAATTAGATCCACCATTCAAATGAATGCAAAAGAAACAGAAAAGAAGAAGCACGCTCAGTGTTTTGTGTTTATTCAAACACAGGGCAATATGAAGTTTCAATTTGTCCTATAAATGGAGTTTATAAGAATCTTAAATTTGTATTAATAATGTTAAAACTCAATACATTGATCATGATGAGTTGATAGAAAACTTACTAATCATGTATATAGATATAATTGTTTAGGGATCCAATAAAGCATGCCATTTTATTGTTTCTGTTTCAGGTAAAGCATTAGTTGAAGATCTTAGTGCTACCTGTAAAACTGGAGAAATAAGGAATGATAAAGAAGTGATGCTTCAAATTTGACATTACAGTAGTTGCTTGTTTTTCATAATAAAAGAAGCAAAAGTAGAATTCTACATTAGTATCCAGATAATTCATGAAAAATATCTTTTTTGAGAATGAAAATAGTGACAAATAGAAGAGCAGAGTAAATGTTTAATTGTGTGCTATTGGATTCAAATTGTTTAAACTTGGTTTTTTACTAATTGACTGGTATTACTGAAAGTGAGGTTAAACTATAAACAAAACAGGAAGGTCTAAAATAGTGGTATAAATCCCCTAAAAGGAAAAATTTGTGAAATGTTCTTTTGGTACTAGGACATTAAAAATTTTATTTTAATTGAAGTATAGTTGATTTACAATATTGTTTTAGTTTCTGGTATATAACAAAGTGATTTGTATATATGTATGTGTGTGTATGTATATATATGTGTGTGTGTATATATATATATATATATATATATGAGCATACACATATATATATCTCCTTTTTCATTCTTTTTTAATTTTCCATTTTGGTTTATTAAATAATTTTGAATATAGTTCCCTGTGCTATAAAATAGGACTTTGTTGTTTATCCATTCTATATGTAGTAGTTTGCATCTGCCTGTCCCAAACTCCCAATCCAACCCTCCCCTGCTTCCCTTCCACCTTGGCAACAGAACAAGTCTGTTTTCTATGTCTATGAGTCTGTTTCTATTTTGTAGATAAGTTCATTTGGTCATATTTTGGATTCCACATATTAGTGTTATTCTATGGTGTTTGTCTTTCTGTTTCTGACTTACTTCAGTTAGTATGATAATCTCTTGGTCCATCCATGTAGCTGCAGACAGCATTATTTCATTATTTTTATGACTATTATTCCATTGTATATATCTTTATTCACATCTTTATCCATTCATCTGTTGAAGGACCTTTTTTTACACATCTTGGCTATTGTAAATAGTGCTGCTATGAACATACAGGTACATGTATCTTTTCAAATTATACCTTTATGCAGATACACTCTCAGGCCAGGAATGGGATTTCTATATCATATGACAACTCTGTGTTTAGTTCTCTGGAGGCACCTCCAAACTCTTCCATGGTGGCTGCACCAATTTGCATGCCCACCAACAGTATAGGAGGGTTCTCTTTCCTCATACCCTCTCCAGCATTTATTATTTTATGCTGTTAAATGATGGCCATTCTGATTGATGGGTGGTACCACATTATAGTTTTTATTTGAATTTCTCTAATATTAATAATTAGCCATGTTGAACATCTTCTCATGTGTCTACTGGACATCCATGTATTGATCTAAGACTTTTAGAATGTCATATTTTCTTTCTTCCTTCTTGATTTTTTTCTGTCAGAATGCATTCTCATGTGAATTTTTGTTAAGCAATATTGTGAAAGAAGTAAACTTTCTGAGTCTTTGTCTATCTGAAAATGTCTTTATTCTTATACTTGGTGGATATTTTTATGAACTACTAATTTCTCAACCCAAGATTGTTTTTGCTCAGAATTCTGTAGCCATTATTTTATTTTATTGTGTCTAATTGTGTTGTTGATAGGATTAGATACAAATTATATATAATACAATTCTTATTATTTTTCTGGTAGCATGTTGTTAACATATTTTTTGTTTGAAACTGCTCAAGAACACATGTTATTCAGACTGCCTATCTGAATGCTGGATTTACTCCTTTCTGGAACTGTCAATTTAAACTAATAACTTTTACCGCTCCCCTCAAATTAATTGAGGGTATTTTCAACTTGCCAGACTTTGTGGGATAACCACACATTTATTTCCTTTTCACTGAGCAATTTCTTCAAGTTGAAAGGATTTACTTGATTCCACACGCTTAGGTGAACTTTTACTCAGAGACACTTTAAAGCTTTTGATATCAGGTATATTGATCATCCTCTTAATTTGTTTCTTAACTCAAGTATGGATTTTAATCTATTCTTATTGATCAAAGGCTTTCTTAGTTTTATTTTTAACTAATTGGGGATGAGAAAAATGAGAAAGCTGTCTCCTTGAACACTTAAAGTTCTAAATTTTGGACTCTCTCTATTTCTTTCATTCCTTGCTTGCAGAGTGGACAATTATTTTCTGATACTTCCCTGCAATGCCTTGACAAATACAGCACAGTGAGATAAAAATATTTATGAACACATCAGTGTATACATTTCCCGAGATGCCTCAGCAAACAAATTCTATGACAAATGACTATTCTCACTTTCTCTCTCTTGCTCTCTGTCTTCCAACCCAGATCTCTGTAAGTATAGTGGGAAGAATAGCATGTGGGTTAGGGATATGGACTGCAGCATCTGTGAAACTGGGGGTCATATTCCAGGGACTGGAGTCCTACTTCCACCACATGCCAGCTGTGAACCTTAGGCTAATGTTGCCTTCTCTGTGTCTCCCTGTACCCTCATATATACTGGAATATTTTGTAAGGACTACTGTATAGTTACTACTGCATTTAATTGTAGCAGACTCCCCCTTGAATAACACAGATTTGAATTGCCTCAAACCGCTTATACACAGATCTTTTTCAGTAATAACTTTAGTACTATAAAACCATGACTGATTGATTCAGCTGGTGCAGAATCATGGATATGGAGGGCAGACTGTGGGATTTAAATATTTTCAGATTTTGGTGTCTTATCTGAGGGGACTTCCCTGGTGGCTCAGATAGTAAAGAACCTGCCTACAAGGCAGGAGACCTGGGTTGGATCCCTAGGTTAGGAAGATCCCCTGGAGAAGAGAATGGCAACTCACTCCAGTATCCTTCCCTGGAGAATCCCATGAACAGAAGAGCCTGACAGGCTACATTTCACATTTTATGGTTTCTTAAGTGCAACAAGGGGGCTTCCTGTATAGCTCAGTCGGTAAAGCATCTGGCCACAATATGGGAGACTTGGGTTCAGTTCCTGGGTTGGGAAGTTCCCCTGGAGAAGGAAATGGCAACCCATTCTAGTATTTTTGCCTGGAGAATCCAATGAACTGAGCCTGGCAGGCTACAGTTTATGGGATCACAAGAGTTGGGCACAACTTAGCACTGTCTTTCTTTTTTTTTTTCCTTAAGTGCAACAAAACATTGGGTGTCTGGAGCAGAGTGTCTGGTTGCAAATACTGATTCACTGCTCAGGAGGTGGGTAGTTCATATTGGTTTTCTTTCAACTTTAGGCTTTACTGGGTGATTTTAAGGCAAATTCATTACTCTGCTACCATAATTCAAGCCCTACAATATGGCAGGTAGTAAGTAACAATGATTTCTTGTTGTTCAGTCGCTAAGTCATGTCTGACTCTTTGCAACCCCATGGATTGCAGAAGACCAGGCCTCCCTGTCTCTCACTATCTCCTGGAGTTTGCCCAGGTTCATGTCCATTGAATTGGTGATACTATGCAACCATCTCATCCTATGCTGCCCTCTTCTCCTTTTGCATTCAGTCTTTCCCAGCATCAGGGGCTTTTCCAGTGAGTTGACTCTTCACATCAGGTGGCCAAAGTATTGGACCTTCAGCTTTAGCATCACTGGTTTTCATTCAACCTTATGCTTTAATTTTAAGGCAAAGTCATTATTCTGCTACCATAATTCAAGCCCTTCAATATGGCAGGTAGTAAGTAACAGTGACTTCTTATGAGTTACCAACTGATTGGTCTATGAATTTCTCCAAAAATTTCCACAAACGTGGATATGTATATTTTTTAAAATCAACTAACATCACTTTCATTATATTTAGTAACAGAACCTCTCTTTACTACAGCAAACCCATTCTGTATAGGCTATGGTGGAACTTAACATACTTTCTGCTAGAACAGAAAGCACTCAGGTTGCCATGCACCTGCCAATCAAAGACATTTATAACCCTGGCTCCAGAGAGTAATTCACAAGGCGTAGTCAAGTTATCGAAACAGGAATTGAGAATGAAGTCTTAATGTATATTTTTGAAGTCTTGCTTTCCAAGACAATAGTGTACTTTTTGAGAATTTAATAACCGTTTGTTGACCCTTTAGCCTGAGAAACTTGATGTAACCACCAAGAAAAATGTCATTCAAAGCTCTATAAAAGCATAAATATCTATTGTCTTGATGTTGTAACTAAGTGAATTTATGTTATATCTCTAGCATTTATATCCCTTATCCACTTTAAAATCATTATTTCTAAATTTCCCTGAAATTTAGACTAAATTATGACAATTTTATGGATGGAGATTTTCAGGTGATAGCTCATATTTACTTTACTAGTGAGCAAAAGCAGAACTAAGAAACTAGATTTAAAAGACATTAAATAATTTACTATTCATAATCATACTAGTTGCCTGATTATTCTAATATTTTCAATATCCTTTCTATCTTACCTGAGGTAATAACTTACATGTAGCCAGTAACCTAAAGCATAGAAATTATACAATGTAATGCTATATCTGGTAAAAGCTAAATTTCCTGCTTAAAGATTAATAATCCCTTAAAGAATCAAAAAGAAGACTTCTAGTCTTTACCTGTAGATAACAGTGTTCTAAAATATACAAAGTACTTTAAGGAAGAATAAATACTAGACATTAAAATGTAGGGAAATGAGATTGAATAAACTCTGTACTCTATGGAAAAATACTATCAAAATCAAATTAAAGTTATTGATTCAAAATTTCACTAGTATAAAAACGAGTAAATATTTGGCTGAATAGATGTTTATTTGTGTAACTTGTTATATATATCTTTGTCTGAGAAGTAACTCTTCCCTATCTTTGTATTTAGAGGAAATTGGCATATTATAGAAATTTATATTTTTATTATTTCCATTTGATTTCTTCATTTTTAGTGCTGCATTTTCTTGACCAGTACAACTGAAATATTTTCAAATAAAGATAAATGTTTCCCTAATATTAACAATTACATTTATTATGTGTGCTTTCTTATGCTGCTGCTGCTGCTGCTAAATCACTTCAGTAGTGTCCGACTCTGTGTGACTCCATAGACGGCAGCCCACCAGGCTCCCCCATCCCTGGGATTCTCCAGGCAAGAACACTGGAGTGGGTTGCCATTTCCTTCTCCAGTGCATGAAAGTGAAAAGTGAAAGGGAAGTCACTCAGTCGTGTCCGACTCTTAGCGACCCCATGGACTGCAGCCCACCAGGCTCCTTCATCCAGGGGTACCATTGCCTTCTCCATTCTTATGTTGGGCACCTTTTAAATTATTTTTCAGGATTTAACTTATTTAACCTTCAGATCAGCTATGATTTGAATACTGTTATCTTTCAGTCAGTTCAGTCACTCAGTCTTGTCTGACTCTTTGTGACCCCATGGACTGCAGCGCCAGGCTTCCCTGTCCTTCACTGTGTCCTGGAGCTTGCTCAAACTCATGTCCATTGAATCGGTGATGTCATCCAACCATCTCATCCTCTGCCATCCCCTTCTCCTCCTGCCTTCAATCTTTCCCACTACCAGGGTCTTTTCCAATGAGTCAGTTCTTTGCATCAGGTGGCCAAAGTATTAGAGCTTCAGCATCAGTCCTTCCAATGAATAGTCAGGACTGATTTCCTTTAGGATAGACTGGTTGGATCTCCTTGTTGTCCAGGGGATTCTCAAGATTCTTCTCCAACACCACAGTTCAAAAGCATCAGTTCTTTGG
This sequence comes from Budorcas taxicolor, assembly GCF_023091745.1. Lineage (NCBI taxonomy): Eukaryota > Metazoa > Chordata > Mammalia > Artiodactyla > Bovidae > Budorcas > Budorcas taxicolor. The sequence goes on along the minus strand of NC_068921.1, from coordinate 64,462,865 downwards.
CACTCATCTTTCTGGGACTTCCCTTGTAGCTCAGTTGGTAAAGACTCTGCCTCCAGTGCAGGAGACCTGGGTTCGATTCCTGGGTCAGGAAGATACCCTGGAGAAGGAAATGGCAACCCACTCCAGTATTCTTGCCTGGAGAATCCCATGGACAGAGGAGCTTGGCAGGCTACAGTTCATGGGGTCACAAGAGTCAGACATGACTTAGCGACTAACCCCTCTCCCCCTGCATCTTTATTTATGGTCCAACTCTCACATCCATACATGACTACTGGAAAAACCATAGCTCTGACTTGACAGACCTTTGTTGGCAAAGTAATGCCTCTGCTTTTTAACATGCTGTCTAGGTTTCTCATAGATTTTATCTGTTATCTTTATCATCTGTTATCTTTACAGATGGTAAAATGAGGCAAAGAGCATAAGTAATTTACCCATGTTAGAAATGGTAAGCACCAGAGCTGGATTGGCAGCCAGGCAATGCATCTTAAAACTCTAAATGCTTAACCACTACTCTTTGCTTTCATGCCATAAAAACTAATTGGATGGTTTTAACATAATTCTTTCTGTTGTTTTGAGAACATTAGCTCAGACTTCTTTATTTCACCATGCATAGCAAAGTGACTACAGATAAAAAGTAATATTTTATCATGTCACTGTCTCACATAAAATTTTCTATGCTTTTTGTAGAGTAGTAGAAATAGTATAATGAAACACTGTATTTAAAATAATTTTCTGAAAGTGGAGATGCAAAACAGTGGACAAAACATTATTTTCTTATTTAAATTTAACCATCAAGTTAAGAAATTGTTAGTCTCAAATATATTCCATTTAGATTAGATCTGCAAGTAAAATGCCAAGAAATTATCTGTCATGGTGCTGGACCATCTGATTCAAATAGTTTTTGTTCTGTTCTAGGAAATTTGGCCACAGGCCATAAGCTCCCTCTATTAGGTACCCCATGTAGACTATGTATTATTTTCCAGTTTTCCTAGTAAAAGGGAAACTTAGAGTTAAATACTTAGGGAAAAAATTGAAAGAAATAAAGTTCCTGTGCAAGATAAACTGAGCAAAATAATTTATTTTTATGAAAAATATGTATGAGAACTAGTGGTATTACTAAGGAGAGAAGTGACAGAATTTTACTATCAAGATTCAGAAGAATTTTAATGATGAATTAGTGGAGTTCTTTACAATTTAAGGAGCACTTTCTCATATACTATCTGATTTTATCTAGTTTTTATAACAACATTCAGAGACCAGCCAAGCATATTTCAACAATTAACCACAGCAGTGCTTATAAAAATTGCGACAATAGGCCTCTCTTCATAAGCCAAACTGCTTAAGACTAAGCAGAGTCCTGATCCCAAATATAATTGAGAAAAGGTGGATTCTTATAGTTAGATGCCAACTTTGCCAATATGAATCTCTTAATCTTGTGCATCTTATGTTTTGTATGAACTCCATATAATTTATTCTTCAGTTAGTATCATCCAACAGCAACTGATTGAACATGCTATTACTATGGAAACAGTAATATCTTTCTCTATATCTCATACACTTTCTTACAATCTGATATTTCTTCCATGCATACATTCATTTTGGTATGACAAATATGTGATTAAATTTTTCAACAGTACCAGGTAAGTTAGATAAATTTAGACAACCTTTCATACTTACAGGATAGTAGGGTATTATAAATGAATATATGCATATACCTTTGTAATCGTCTTGGTATTTAATAGTATCAGCTTAGTTTTTGTATATCCTTGGAAACACAACATTTTACAACATGGATGGACATAGAGATTGTCATACTGAGTGAATTAAGTCAGACAGAGAAATAAATGTCATATGATATCCCTTATATGCAGAATCTAAAAAGAAATGAGGCATAAGAAATAGCAACCTACTCCAGTATTCTTGCCTGGGCAATCCCATGGATAGAGGTGCCTACTGGGCTATTGTTCATGGGGTCACAAAGGCTGGGACACGACTTAGTGAGTAAACAACAAAAAGAAATGATGCAAATAAGCTCATTTCCTAAATAGAAACAGACTTATAGACTTAGAGAACATAGTCATTAGGATAGGGGAGAAGGATAGAAAGAGAGTTTGGGACTGTCATATATACAACTGCTATAATTAAAATGATTAACCAAGAAGAACCTAATATATAGCACAGGGGACTCTGTTCAATATTATGTAACAACCTAAATGGGAAAATAACTTGATAAAAAATAAATATATGCATAGGTATGACTGAATCATTTTGCTGTACACTTGAAACTATTACAGCATTGTTAATCAACTCTTCTCCAATATAAAATAAAGTAAAAAAATATATTTTAATGGATGGGTCAGCACTAAATATTAAGAAACCAATGAAAAATATGATTTTTCAAAAATACAAAACTATATACATTATATATGGAAAGAATTCCATAAAAGGGATTTTGGTAAAATGTTTATCCATGGCCACTATTGTCAGTATGCTTTTAATTATACCAGTTTTGCATTCATAAACTTCCTGCTCCCTTCCATACACACTAGAAGAAATGGTCTGTCTACAATTATAATCTTTTACTACTTCCAGAGAAAATTTGGACTGAGATAAAAAGTTTTATCAAAAATCTCAAGATTTGTAGTGAAACCCATTGTCTGTTAAAATGAACCTTTTATTGATGCTTATTGCATTTGAGGTAGGGAGTAACTGGCAAATTTGGGCTTGGAGTACAGAAGGAAGCAGGGGAAAGGCTCATGGAGTTTTGCCAATAAACGTACTGGTCATAGTAAATATCCTCTTTCAACAACACAAGAGGAGACTCTACACATGGACATCATAATGACATGGATGGTCAATGCCGAAATCAGATTGGTTATATTCTTTGCGGCCAAAGATGGAGAAGCTCTATACAGTCAGCAAAAACAGGACCGGGAGTTGCCTATGGCTCAAATCATGAACTCCTCATTGGCAAATTCAGACTTAAATTGAAGAAAGTAGGGAAAACCACTAGACCATTCAGGTATGACCTAAATCAAATCCCTTATGATTATACAGTGAAAGTGAGAAATAGATTCAAGGAGTTAGATCTGATACAATGCCTGGAGAACTATGGACAGAGGTTCGTGACATTGTACAGGAGACAGGGATGAAGACCATCCCCAAGAAAAAAAAATGCAAAAAAGCAAAATTGCTATCTGAGGAGAACTTACAAATAGCTGTGAAAAGAAGAGAAGCAAAAGGTAAAGGCGAAAAGATATACCCATTTGACTGCAGAGTTCCAAAGAAGAGCAAGGAGAGATAAGAAAACATTCCTCAGTGATCAGTGCAAAGATATAGAGGAAAAAATAAAGTGGTAAAAACTAGAGATCTTTTCAAGAAAATTAGAGATATTAAGAGATTATTTCATGCAAAGGGTAAAAATGTTATGGACCTAACAGAAGCAGAAGATATTAAGAATAGGTGAGAATACACAGAAGAACTATACAAAAAAGATCTTCATGACCCAGATAATCATGATGCTGTGATCACTCACCTAGAGCCAGACATCCTGGAATGCAGAGTCAAGTGGCGCTTAGGAAGCATCACTCTAAACAAAGCTAGTGGAGGTGATGGAATTCCGGTTGAGCTATTTCAAATCCTAAAAGATGATGCTGTGAAAGTGCTGCACTCAATATTCCAGCAAATTTGGAAAACTCAGCAGTGGCCACAGGACTGGAAAAGGTCAATTTTCATTCTAATCCCTAAGAAAGGTAATGCCAAAGAATGTTCAAACTACCATACAGTTGCACTCATTTCACATGCTAGTAAAGTAATGCTCAAAATTCTCCAAGCCAGGCTTCAACAGTATGTGAAACATGAACTTCCAGATGTTCAAGCTGGTTTTAGAAAAGGCAGAGGAACCAGAGATCAAATTGTCAACATCTGCTGGATCATCGAAAAATCAAAAGAGTTCCAGAAAAACATTTATTTTTGCTTTATTGACTATGCCAAAGAATTTGACTGTGTGGATCACAATAAGCTGTGGAAAATTCTGAAAAAGATGAGAATACCAGACTGCCTGACCTGCCTCCTGAGAAATCTGTATGCAGGTCAGGAAGCAACAGTTAGAACTGTACATGAAACAACAGAACGGTTCCAGATAGGGAAAGGAATATATGTCAAGACTGTATATTGCCACTCTCTTATTTAACTTTTATGCAGAGTACATCATGAGAAACACTGGTCTGGATGAAGCACAAGTTGGAATGTAGATTGCAGGGAGAAATATCAATAACCTCAGATATGCAGATGACACCACCGTTATGGCAGATATTGAAGAAAAGTAAAGAGCCTCTTAATGAAAGTGAAAAAGAGTGAAAAAGTTGGTTTAAAACTCAACATTCAGAAAACTAAGATCATGATATCCCATCACTTCATGGCAAATAGATGGGGAAACAGTGGAAACAGTGATAGACTTTATGTTTTAGGGCTCCAAAGTCACTGCAGATGGTTACTTCATCCATGAAATTAAAAGACGCTTGCTCTTGGAAGTAAAGTTATGACCAACCTACACAGCATATTAAAAAGCAGAGACATTACTTTGCCAACAAAGGTTCATCTAGTCATAGCTATGGCTTTTCCAGTAGTCATGTAAGGATGTGAGAGTTGGACTGTGGAGAAATCTGAGCACCGAAGAATTGATGCTTTTGAACTGTGGTGTTGAGAAGACTCTTGAGAGTCCCTTGGATAGTAAGGAGATCCAACCAGTCCATCATAACAGAGATCATACTTTGGCCACCTGATGCAAAGAACTGACTCATTGGAGAAGACCCTGATGCTGGGAAAGATTGAAGGTGGAAGGAGAAGGGTACAACAGAGAATGAGGTGGTTGGAAGGCATAACTGAGTCAATGCACATGAGTTTTGTAGGCTCTGGGAGTTGGTGATGGATAGGGAAACCTCACGAGCTGCAGTCCATGTGGTTACAAAGAATCGGACATGACTGAGGGACTGAACTGAACTGACATACTCACACCTAGATAGATAGATACTCACACTATCAAATATAAATAATATATAATTATGTTGCTTAAATGAAATTATTAGAGGAAAGCAACTTTAAAGGAGTGAAAACTGTGAGAATATATTCCAGAAGTTATTCTACTTTTATGCATTGTTTATTTTATTTTAAAATAGTAACTTGGGCAGTGATATAATAAACTATTCCATTAAGTATTATTTTAGGTTTCCACTTCTCCTTTAAGAAAAAATCATACTGTGATGCCTGGATAGAATTGCAACTAATGTGGTTTCTGAAAAACGTGTTTAAATAAGAGTGACTTCATCCAGGTGGTTAGTTGTAAAGAACCCGCCTGCCAGTGCAGAAGACATAAGAGACATGGGCTCAGTCCCTGGGGTGGGAAGATCCCCTGGAGGAGGAAGGGCATGGCAATGAACTCCAGTATTCTTGCCTGGAGAATCCCATGGATAGAGGAGCCTGGTGGGCTACAGTCGATATGGTTGCAGAGTCAGATACAACTGAAGTAACTTAGCACGCACCATAGAATATGTAGTTAAAGTTTCTCATTTAAATACTGTAATGAACTTCAGTGAGATGTTAACAAGGAGTCTTCAGTTTCCTCCATTTAATTTAAAGTTATTGGCAATAAATTCATAAGATGAGGTATATTTTTAAGCATTTCCCAATTCTTTTTGACCCCAAACCTTTTGATCAAGACATTTATCACAGGATGCTGTTGTCTAGGGACCCAGGGCAGGCCACCCCAAAATATGCCTTAATAGCAAATGGATTATTTGGTTTAAAGTTACTTAAGAAAGAGCTAATGCAAGAGAGTCACCTTAACACCCCTCCAATTCTTCCTGAAAGTAGAAAATAAATCTTTTATATGAAAGGTGCACATGCTGTGTCTGTAGGTAGGAAAGTAATAACATTATTGTGGAGATAGGGAATTGGGGCCAAGAAGTCTGTATAAAAACCGTGCTACTTTAATTTACTTCCCCAAGTCCTAACTTTGGTTAGATTCTTTGCCAATTAAGCACCCAAATCTAAGTTTCTTTTTCCCATCAATTCCACACAAATGTATTGTTTCTTTGGCTAAAAAGTATAAAAATTGCCTGCTTTGACACTTCTTATGTCCCATTTCATAAGATCTCCATGCACATAATATAAAATTTGTTTCTTTTTCTTCCATTAATCTCTCACTTTTGTTGACTTCATTGTGAGTCCAACCACAGAGCTCCAGAGGGATAGAGGGGAAATTTGTCCCCTCCCCAACACAATCAGCTTATATTCTGGGAAGCATGACTAGATAATCTAGTGTTATTAATAATAGCTGGTATTTGTTGGATAGTCTGAGCAGGAAACACAATCTGACTAACATAGGTATAGATCAGTCACTTCTGGAAGCTTGCAGAATATAGAGAATAAATTCAGTGACTTTATTTTATTTATTTTTTTTGATAGGGTGATATTACCTTCTTGAACTTGAGCATCATGTGATTAAGGAGAATTGTAAGAAGGGGATGCAGTGTTTTTAAGAACTGAGGTATAGGAATCACAGCCCTTCTGTTTTTGCTAATTGGCTCCCTGGTGGCTCAGAGGTTAAAGCATCTGCCTGGAATGCGGCAGACCTGAGTTTGATCCCTGGGTCAGGAAGATCCCCTGGAGAAGGAAAATGGCAACCCACTCCAGTACTCTTGCCTGGAGAATCCCATGGATGGAGGAGCCTGGTAGGCTACAGTCCATGGGGTCGCAAAGAGTCAGACATGACTGAGTGACTTCGCTCAAGGAAAAGTAAACATTCTTCTATCTTCACAACAGAAGGCAGTTTTATAAGTTGGAGCAAGGTGCCCCCTGAAGATTGGGCATTCCTTCCTGTTAATATTTCAAAGAAATTACTCCCAGGTCCTTGAGAAAGATATTCTTAGTTTATAAAATTGACAACAGGCTTTTAAAAGATTTCCATCTCAAAAAAGCAGAAAAAAGTTTACTATTGCCAGTTTGCTGAAGAAAACACTCCAAAAACAAAATGGTCAGAGCCTAGAATCAGGAAGAAGCCTGTAAATTTAGTCAAGCTGAAGGAAACTGAAAATCTGTCTTGGTCAGATCTTCCTGAAAACCCTAAATTCCATGTAATTAAGAAAACTGTCTCTTTTGCATATGTTCCACATTGTCTTTATTTATCCATTTATTCTGCAGATTTTCTCAGTTTACTCCACAAGATTCCTGACATAAGTCAAGAGTTTGTCTGTATCTTGTTTCAGAGGACTTACTGTTTACCAACACTTCTTTTATCTCTCCTCTGCAGTTGCTCAGACTTTACTGTAAGCATAAATAGTTTATCAATTATATTAGAAAATACTGCTTCCTCCAAAAATTACACTGATGCTAGTTGTTTATTACCTCAGAAATGACCTTTCCTGGCTGTGATTAGGCTGCTATAACTCTGCTCTTTGCTGAACTAATAGGAGTACTTTGTATTCTCACCAGCTCTTCTCTGTTTCCTGGGCTAAACAAACACGTTTCTGCTCACCTCTGTTGTGAGGGCTTTTATACTATTTCCTTTGGGTTGTAAAAGTTAATAAGCAGAAGTCGCCATTAAAACAGAGTTGAGAATGCAGAAAGGAGAGGTCTCATGCCCTACAATGATTTGTTGTTGTTCAGTCGCTCAGTCATGTCCGACTCTTTGCAACCCCATGGACTGCGGCACAGCCAGGCTTTCCTGTACCTCACCAACTCCCGGAGCTTGCTCAAACTCATGTCCATTGAGTTGGTGATGCCATCCAACCATCCCATCCTCTGTCGTCCCCTGCTCCTTTGGCCTTCGATACTTCCCAGTATCTGGGATTCTGAATATTTAATCTAATTCACTGAAAATATTGCTAAGTTACTGTAGTGAAGTCAGGAATTTAGGACTCAGGAATTTTCATAATCTCAAGTTGATTAATTTGAAAGTTGTTGCAATCTGGAAAAAGTGTACCCTAAACTTTCCAAGGTATAAATAGAATAAAAATGTACAAATATTGCTTAAGTAATAAAGCAACATAGTTAATGATGTAAAAAGTACATAATGAGAAGATAAGTATTTAAAATTAGGGAATTCTTACTATGGCAATTCTTACTAGGGCTTCACTGGTGGCTCAATTGGTAAAGAATCTGCCTGCAATGCAGGATACCCAGGTTCAATCCCTGGGTTGGGAAAATCCCCTGGAGAAGGAAATGGCAACCCACTCAAGTGTTCTTGCCTGGAGAATCCCAGAGAAGGGGGAGCCTGGTGGGCTGCCATCTATGGGGTCGCACAAAGTCAAACACGACTGAGGCGACTTAGCAGCAGCAGCAGCAGCATATTCTGCTTTTCTGTTATTTTTTATAGCTGCTACATTTTATTTTCCAGATTTTCTTTTTCATTTTTTTAAATTGTTTTCTGTACTTGGAAGCTGGAGGAGAGAGAGAAGGACTCTGAAATTATTTTTGCATATTTGATTCAGTTTTATACCAAAATTTATTTTTATGTTTTGAGTTGAATTGTTTCCACCCAAAATTTATATGATAAAGCCCTAGCCTCTAGTACCTTAGAATGTCAGAACATATGTGGAGATGAGGCCTTTAAATTAAATTAAGATCATTAGAGTGGTCCCTCATACAATGATTAGTACCCTTAAAAGAAGGGGAAATTTAAACAAAGAAGAGACACCAGCGATGGACGAGCAAAACAGAAAGACCATTTGAGAGAAAGGCAGCCATCTGCAAGCCAAGGAGAGAGACCACAGGAGAAATCAAACCTGACAATACTTTGATCTTGGACTTCTAGCTTCCAAACCTGTAAGAAAATATAAATATAAATTTTGAATATAAATTTCTGATGTTTAAGCTGCATCAGTTCAGTTCAGTCGCTCAGTCGTGTCTGACTCTTTGCGACCCCAAGAATTACAGCACACCAGGCCTCCCTGTCCATCACAAACTCCCAGAGTTCACTCAAACTTAATGTCCATGGAGTCGGTGATGCCATCCAGCCATCTCATCCTCTGTTGTCCCCTTCTCCTGCCCCCAGTCCCTCCCAGCATCAGGGTCCTTTCTATGAGTCAACTCTTTGCATGAGGTGGCCAAAGTATTGGAGTTTCAGCTTAAGCATCAGTCTTTTCAATGAACACCCAGGACTGGTCTCCTTTAGGATGGACTGGTTGGATCTCCTTGCCGTCCAAGGGACTCTGAAGAGTCTTCTCCAACACCACAGTTCAAAAGCATCAATTCTTCGGCACTCAGCTTTCTTCACAGTCCAACTCTTACATCCATACATGACCACTGGAGAAAACATGGCCTTGACTAGATGGACCTGTGTTGGCAAAGTAATATCTCTGCTTTTGAATATGCTATCTAGGTTAGTCATAACTTCCCTTCCAAGGAGTAAGCGTCTCTTAATTTCATGACCGCAATCACCAGCTGCAGTGATTTTAAGCTGCATAGTCTATAATAATTTGTATGTCAGCCCTAGTAAGCTAATACAGTTTATTATGTCTGCTACGTGTTTTCTAAATCGCTTCAGGCATGTCTGACTCTCTTTGACCCCATAGACTGTATCCTGCCAGGCTCCTGGGGTGGGTTGCTGCACCCTCCTCCAGGGGATCTTCCCAACCCAGGGATCAAACCTGAATCTCTTGTGTCTAACTTGCATTTGCATGCGAGTTCTTTACTACTAGTGCCTACTACTTTAATATGAGAAGACTCTTAAGAGTCTTGAGTAATACTGCTAGGTATTACTACTACCTGGGAAGCCCCCATATCTGCTATAGTCCCACAATATATGCTTTTTGAATTGATGGCAGAGTTGGTCACCCATTATTGGTTATAGATTAATATGGATCTATTAATACTTTCAGTGCATAACAAAATTATTTATTTTTATGACTTCAACAGATATTCTGTCTTGTGGCTGAAATACTGTTTGCCTTAAGCTTGAATTGACTAACACTTATTCACACATAATATCTGTTTAAATATCAGACTTGTGTTCCCTTACTCTCTAGTCTGAATTTGGTCCTTCTCCTAGTGTCTTTAAACAAAATTTTCTTCTCATTTGTATAGAGCATGTTAATGTCTATTACATTTCCTTTTAGCCTCACTCAGTGCTCTGAATAGATTTCTAGTAATATTTTTCACAGTCGTATCAATGAATACATGAATTTTCTATCATGACATTTTATTGCCACAAGTTAAATATGTGCATATTAAATCTGTAAGAAGACTAGATTACTCTTAATGCATCTCAAATATTTTACTACTCAAAAGAATGTACTGAAAGTCAAGGTACGTAGTATATCATAATTTTAGTCTAGATTGTATTTAGGAGAAAGTTTGAAGGGAGAAGGCAATGGCAACCCACTCCAGTACTCTTGCCTGGAAAACCCCATGGACAGAGGAGCCTGGTAGGCTGCAGTCCATGGGGTCGTGAGACTTCACTTTCACTTTTCACTTTCATGCACTGGAGAACGAAATGGCAGCCCACTCCAGTGTTCTTACCTGGAGAATCCCAGGGACAGGGGAGCCTGGTGGGCTGACGTCTATGGGGTCACACAGAGTCAGACACGACTGAAGCAACTTAGCAGCAATAGCAGCAGCAGAAAGTTTGAAGTGAAGGGAAGTGAAATGAAAGTCACTCAGTTGTGTCCGACTCTTTGCAACCCCATGAACTATACAGTCCATGGAATTCTCCAGGCCAGAATACCAGAGTGGGTAGCCTATCCCTTCTCCAGGGGATCTTCCCAACCCAGGAATTGAACCAGGGTCTCCTGCATTGGAGGCAGATTCTTTACCAACTGCCCTATGAGGGAAGTTTATTGTTAACCAATTAAATTAATGATTTTATTTGTATAAAGAGGTGAAAAAATTAACAACTCATTTCTGAGGTCATTAAGAAACATCAAATAATGCCATTTGCAGTAACATGGATGGACCTAGAGATTGTTGTAGTGAGTGAAGTAAGAGACAAGAAGACAGATATTATATGATAGTGCAAATATGTGGGATCTATAAAAAAAGGGTACAAATGAACTTACCTGAAAAATATAGTCACAAATATAGAAAACAAACTTATGGTTACCAGGGAGTAATTGCGAGAGAGGGATAAACTGAGAGATTGGGATTGATATATACATAATACTGTATTAAAATAAGTGACCAATAAGGACCTACTGTATAATACAGTATAAACTCTACTCAGTACTCTGTAATGGCCTTTATGAGAAAAAGAGTCTAAAAAAGAGTGAATATATGTATATGTATAACTGATTCACTTAGCTGTACACCTGAAACTAAACATAACATTGTAAATCAACTATATGTCAATAATTTTTTTAAGGGGTTGTGGTATAGTGGTTAAGACTCCATGCTTCCACTGCAGGGGGCATGGGTTTGAACCCTTGTGTGGGAACTAAGATCCCACATGCTGCATAGTGTAGCAAAATAAATAAATAATAATTAAAATAAATTTAGTTATTTGCACCAAGACATTGATAGTCACACTTTAATAACATTTAGGTGTTCTATTTGTAAATCTGATAAATTTTAGTAATGACTTAATTGTGTCCCATATAAAGTTTATGGTAGTTCAAGTGAAACAGTTACTAGAATAGTCATTAAAACCTGTTGTAGTCACCCTCATTTGCCTATAATGTGAATCTTCATTCATGTTCATTGCTGTTCTAGTCTGTGTGCCTGTTCTGTGAATATATACCTTGTTAAATTGTTCATACGATTGACTGCTGCTGACTTAAAGTCACAAACTTGATCAGAGAACTGACTGTTCAGAAAAGAACATTGCTTGTGAGAAAGGCAGACCCACTTTGTCGAGAGGGATGAGAAAACTAAAATGAATGCTGACTAATGCTTTCATACATGAACTGTTTTATGTATTTAAAAATCAATAAGCAGATACTTCATACATCTCTATCAGAAAGGGTTGAAAGAACAGTTGGCTCATTAAATTTTAATTGACTGAGATTTTATGTTTCTCTTTTTCTCCAAGTAATACATTTATTTTCAAAGCTGTACGTTGTTTTCCTGCTGAGATTTCAGACTCAGTGAAATCTAGTTTTCTCTTTAGCTATGTTCTTGTAAACAACTGCTATTTAAAATAGATCATATAATGCCACGTTGATACCAGCTAAGGATTAGGTTGTCATCTTTCTGAGGAAAGAAATATATTTAATGTTTGAAAGTTTCTCCCAAGGAAGTGGTATGTGCCCTGAAATGTTAATTAGATGATGTTAAATTATTCATATATCTTACCAGTTTTATGGTATGGATGTGTACTAAATGACTACTCATATATATGTGTTCGTATTTAATATGTACATGTGTTAGATATATTCATATGGTTCTGGTCATCTCATTATCTAGAGAAATAAAGGACAGCTCAGACTCTTAATATTATACTTCTGCCTCAAAAAAAAATACCAGTTTTATCAAACTAGTTATCAAAATATTGTGTAAATTTTACAGAACCTACATTTACCTCAATTAGTGTGCATTATAAGATTTTTTAAAAGACAACTGATTTTCCTTATTCCACAATTCTCATTTTGTTTCCCTTTCCGATTGTTAGCTTGTTTCTTTTTATGTTAATAACCTATTCTTTGCTGATCAAAGAGTTAATCCCGTTTACCTTCACCAAGATCTTAGACTTCTATCAAATTTGTTTTCAGCTATACATCTCCTTGCCCTAAATTCTCATCCCTTTAGAAATGCATATAATTATATGAAGATATGAAAATCAGTAAAATCACAATGAATTCCATTAAACTTTAATCCAGCTATCTATCCATAACACTATTTACTTTGTTAATTAGTCATCATTTATTTTTGAGCACCTTTTACATACATGTTGCAGTCAGGTGCTGGAGATAAACCAGGAATAAAAAAGCCAGAAATTCCTACACCTTGGGGAGTATATCCTTAGAATTTTGTCTATGGATCATAAACTTCCAATTTCTGCTACATAAAAGGATTTACCAAAGTTACTGTTATTCTAAAGTTTTATTTAATTTTCTAACCCATTATGAAGTTACTGTTGAATTTTAACCTGAATTACTCTTCATTTCAACTACTTAATTTCTCTATTGTCATGTCTCACTGTGAGAAAAAAATAATGTAAATTACAGATCTACAGAAAGTACATTACCAATCAGTGTTCTTAAAAGACAGTTTATCAAATGGATAATAATGGACTGAAGCATCCAAAATAACTTAATAGCATTTTTCACTTTTTCTTTTTACTTAAAATGATGAAAATGAATAAAACTTCATTTTCTAAAAAAGAGAGTGGTTATTTACTCTCAGTCATGATTTTTGCAATAAAAATTAGCATGTTTTGTTGTGACTCAATAGTAGTTTGAAAAATTGACTGCTTTTCTAGAATTCTTTGGAAGACCAAGAATAAGAATTCTTGGAATAAAAATTCCAATACCTAAGGATACATAGGAAAGACAATGAAAATGAAAGACGATGAAAATATTGATATGTTAATTAAAACTGAAAACATGGTTTCTAATGAATGATAAACAAGAATTTCAAGATAAATTTAATGGTGACCACTATGAATTTTTATTCAGATTTCACTGTAGCATCTATTTAGGATAATAGTCCTCATTGGATCTCTGTCGTACATGAAAGGATGGAATCCAGGTGTATCAAAGACCTAACAATGAAAATCAAAAACAACACATGAAGGGTAATTAGAAGTAAATATGGCAGAATGCCATGTAACATGAAAACAATTTCATTCAGTTTTTAAATTCCAACTATTTAATATTAAACTGAAAACAGAGATAAAGTGTTAGTCCTGACACCACGTGATCCCATGGACAGGCACCACTGTCTGTGGAATTCTCCAAGCAAGAATACTGGAATGAGTAGCCATTCCCTTCTCCATAGGATCGTCCAGACCTCGAGATTGAATCCATGTCTCCTATACTGCAGGTGGACTTTTTAGGTGGACTCTCTACCATCTGAGCCACCAGGAAAGCCCTCAGAAATGTAAATGGGAATCTTGTAAATATTTGTGTCATTTAGTATAGAGGTGTGTTATAATTTTCAAAATTTATGACTGAAGTCTGATCTCCTTTCCATAAGCACAAGTTTGTAGTTACACTTTAGAAATGTAAATATATTGTCCCTTAATGATACAAAGATATACACAAAGTGCGTGACCAATGGACATTTGTTTTGATATTCTTTCTGTGATTTATAGAAACAGTAAAATATATAGATCATGAAACCTGCTGAGAAGCCTGTGTTGTGCTGAATACACAGCAGTATATGTAGTGCGCTACTGCCTCAGTGGCATTAATGGCACTCTAGAGTATGTACGATTTAGAGTGTCTTCTTAAGTCCTTGCCTTACTACCAGGCAGTGCCACGGGCCACAGGGAGATAAAAATCCCCTTGGTGTGATACTTCAAAGGTCACTAAGAACCCTCATATTTTAAGAAATCCATTATAAAGTTCCAGATACTTAAGATGAAAATGATAAGAAAGAGAATCAAGGAGAGTAAATGAAATAGTTGGATGCTTTTGGCTAACTTTGTATAATGTACACAGTACACCCAAATATTATCAGATAAAGAGAAGTGATAAATGATGAAGGGAAAATGAGAGAAAACTAAGAATAATGTCCATGGGTAAAATGCATGCTATTAAGATCAAATAATTGTGCTGATTAAGATGTGGTAATGATTTGATCCTAGCATTTTAAAGACAAAGGCAAAAAATCTGCATGGATAGTTCCATGATTCACCATGGAATCATGATTTTCTATTGCTTAAATCATAGAAATCATGGTTTCTATTTTCTATTCTAGAAAATTGTCCATAATTTTCTTTTGCTGCTTTACCAAATTACTACACACTTAATGGCTTAAAATAACATGAATCTATTGTCTTATCATCATGGAAGCTAGGCTTCAACAGTATATTAACCAAGAAATTCCAGATGTTCAAGCTGGATTTAGAAAAGGCAGAGGAAAAAGAGATGAAATTGCCAACATCCCTTGGATTATATAAAAAGCAAGAGAATTCCAGAAAAACATCTACTTCTGCTTCATTGACTATGCTAAACCCTTTTTACTGTGTGGATCACAACAAACTGTGGAAAATTCTTAAAGAGATGGGAATACCAGTCCACCTTACCTGCCTCATGAAAAACCTGTATGCAGATCAAGAAGCAACAGTTAGAACTGGACATGGAACAACGGGCTGGTTCCAAATTGGGAAAGGAGTAAGTCAAGGCTGTATATATTGTCACCTTGTTTATTTAACCTATATGCAGAGTACATCATGTGAAATGGTGTACAGGATGAAGCACAAGCCAGAATCAAGATAGCTGGGAGAAATATCAATAATCTCAGATATGCAGGTGATACCACCCTTATGGCAGAAAGCAAGGAGAAATTAAGAGCCTCTTGATGAAGGTAAAGAAGAGACTAAAAAAATCTGGCTTAAAATTCAACATTAAATAAAGATCATTGCATCTGACCCTATCATTTCTGGGCAAATAGATGGGGAAACAATACAAAAAGTGAGAGACATTATTTTCTTGGGCTTCAGAATCACTGCAGATCATGACTGCAGCCGTGAAATTAAAAGACGCTTGCTCCTTGGAGGAAAAGTGATGACACTGGACATTAAAAGACGCTTGCTCCTTGGAGGAAAAGTGATGACACAGTGTATTAAAAAGCAGGGACATTACTTTGCCAACAAAGGTCCATCTAGTCAAAGCTGTGGTTTTTTTCAGTAGTCATGTATGGATGTGAGAGCTGGAACATAAAGAATGCTGAGTGCTGAAGAACTGATGCTTTTGAACTGTGGTGTTGGAGAAGGCTCTTGAGAGTCCCTTGGGCTGCAAGGAGATCAAACCAGTCAATCCTAAAGGAAAGCATTTCTGAATATTCACTGGAAGGACTGGTGCTGAGGCTGAAGCTCCAAGACTTTGGCCACCTGATGTGAAGAGTCAACTCATTAGAAAAGACCCTGATGATGGAAAGATTGAAGGCAGGGGCAGAAGGGGATGACAGAGACGAGATGGTTGGATGGCATCACTGACTCACTGGACATGAGTTTGAGTAAGCTCTGGGAGATGGTAAAGGACAGGGAAGCCTGGCATGCTTCATTCCATGCGGTCACAGAGAGTTGGACACGACTGAGCAACTCAACGGGAAAAAAAAAAATGTCTTCTCGTCATGAAAGTCAGAAGTCCCAAATATGTTTCACTGCTCCGAAACCAAAGTGTTGGCAGGGCTGCCACTCCTTTTAGAGGCTCTAAGCAATAATCCACTTCTTTTCATTTTCAGCTTCTAAAGCTGTAATCATAGTTCATAGCTCTTCTTCAAAGCCAGCAGTATAGCATCTGGAAATGTCTCTGCCCCTTTGTTTCTGGTCTAATCTCTTGTTCTCCTCTTTTGTAATCATAGTTCCTTCTGTCTCTCTTTTATAAGGACCCACTGGAATAATGCAGGATAACCTCTTCAACTCAAGCTTTTTACTCTTTAAAAAAAAAGATTATATTTTTGTCATTCTGCATAAGGAAGACATGATATATATATATATATTGATTTCTGACATGGAAATCAGCCAAAGAATAAAATCCAAATGATATAATTGACATCTTTTTTGAAGTCACCTTAAGGGACTTCCTTCTTGGCTCAGACTGTAAAAGCATCTGCCTACAATGCAGGAGAACCAGGTTCGATCCCTGGGTTGGGAAGATCCCCTGGAGAAGGAAATGGCAACCCACTCCAGTACTCTTGCCTGGAAAATCGCATGGACCAAGGAGCCTGGTAGGCTACAGTCCATAGGGTTGCAAAGAGTCGGACCCAACTGAGCAACTTCACTTCACTTTTATGGTACATTGGGGCTTCCCTGGTGGCTCAGATAGTAGAGCATCTGCCCAAAGTGCGGAAGAGGGATTTGATCCCTTATTCTGGAAGATCCCATGGAGAAGGAACTGGCTACCCACTCCAGTATTCTTGCCTGGAGAACTCCATGAACAGAGAAGCCTGATTGGTCTACAGTCCATGGGATTACAAATTGTCGGACATGATTCAGTGACTAACACTTTAACTTTATGGTGCAATGACTATAAAATATCAAAGAAAAATACAGTTTAAAAAATTCTTCCTAATGGTTTCAATCTTGATACATTATTGTCTTCCATTTTGGATTAATTCAAACAAAGATTTTATGAATTTTTCCAGAAAAATTATTTCTACTGTTTATTTAATAGAGAACATATAAAACGTTCTGTCCTAAACTATGGCCACATACTTTTAACCTTTAAATAATGCTTAGTTAAGTCTCACTTAAGGATACTTACTTTTTCTGATTGTCAATATAATAGACATTCTACTGAGGTATGTAAAAAGGAATAACTATATTTATTATACCTTTGTAAAAATAGAAGATTATAGAAGAAAAGATAAAAACACAGACCAGTTCCAAATAGGAAAAGGAGTATGTCAGGGCTGTATATTGCCACCCTGCTTATTTAACTTACATGCAGAGTACATCATGAGAAACACTGGACTGGAAGAAACACAAGCTGGAATGAAGATTGCCAGGAGAAATATCAATAACCTCAGATATGTAGATGATACCACCCTTATGGCAGAAAGTGAAGAGGAACTAAAAAGCCTCTTGATGAAAGTAAAAGAGGAAAGTGAAAAAGTTGGCTTAAAACTCAACATTCAGAAAACGAAAATCATGGTATCCGGTCCCATCACTCCATGGGAAATGGAGAAACAGTGGAAACGGTGTCAGACTTTATTTTGGGGGGCTCCGAAATCACTGCAGATGGTAACTGCAGCCATGAAATTAAAAGACGCTTACTCCTTGGAAGAAAAGTTATGACCAACCTAGATAGCATATTCAAAAGCAGAGACATTACTTTGCCGACTGAGGTCCATCTAGTCAAGGCTATGGTTTTTCCAGTAGTCATGTATGGATGTGAGAGTTGGACTGTGAAGAAGGCTGAGCGCCAAAGAATTGATGCTTTTGAACTGTGGTGTTGGAGAAGACTCTTGAGAGTCCCTTGAACTGCAAGGAGATCCAACCAGTTCATTCTGAAGGAGATCAACCCTGGGATTTCTTTGGAAGGAATGATTCTAAAGCTGAAACTCCAGTACTTTGGCCACCTCATGAGAAGAGTTGACTCATAGGAAAAGACTCTGATGCTGGGAGGGACTGGGGGCAGGAGAAGAAGGGGATGACTGAGGATGAGATGGCTGGATGGCATCACTGACTTGATGGACGTGAGTCTGAGTGAACTCCAGTAGTTGGTGATGGACAGGGAGGCCTGGCGTGCTGCGATTCATGGGGTCGCAAAGAGTCAGACACGACTGAGTGACTGAACTGAACTGAACTGAATAAGCTAAAATACAGTTAAATAATATACATTATGGATGCATTATACATGTAAAGAGACATTTTTCCTAGTAAAAATCTGACCTGCGTAATCTTAGAAAAACAATAAAGGTGGAATATATGCCACATTCAATGTGCTTATAACAATGGCAGAATGTTTCCAAAGCCTGGAAAATAGCAAATTATTCATTTATGGTTTCCCTTTCATTTTATGTAGGATTCTTTGACTTTATAAAAGCTGTGTTTTTCTGTGGTTGATGTGTAAAAATGTCTTGGAACCAACCCATCCTAAGGCCAAATTTATCACCTCCCCTAAGTCTATAATAACAATGTAATATGTCCACAATTTGAGACTTTTTAGACATCCTGTGTATTTTCCACATAGATATCTTACTGTAGAATATCTTTGCTTTGCTTCTTTCTCTGCAATTAATACCCAGAATTTTAAATTAGACAAAATAGATGAGTTTAATCTTTCAACAAAGATAATATAGAATACTAGTCATATTTATTTTATATCTAAGGCTATATTTAAGGAAAAGGCCTGTGTCTTCCATACAAAGATTGACAAATTGAGTTTATAATTGTATGACTTCATTCATTAGGTCATCACTGTTCTAACAATTTGTTATAAAAACTGTAGCTAATAGAGAAGGATCACTTCATTTCTGCAACTTACATTCTACTGAGTGATTAAAGGAAATAAATATCATTATGTTATTAAAATAAGTACCATGAAGAGAGTGGGTCAAGAAATTAGACATGGGATGAAGACCATAACTTTTGAGTTAAAATTTAAAACACTATGGACAGCATAGATTTCATTGAGAAGTTGACTCAAGCAAAATTATTGCAAATACATTTGAATTATTGGGGGAAAGTGGTATGCCTGTTTTCCTTGAGGTACAGTAGGAGACCAGTGTCACTGTACTGAGAGAGAATTATAGACTATTGTTTAAGTTAAAATGCAAGACTTATGATAAGTGTATGTCATTTTAAATTTCACTCCTGGGTCATATTATCCTTGTACCTGCAAGCTGTTCAGTTTTAAATGCCATACCTCCTCTGCCTCTCTGCTCAGTTACTTTCAGTTTCTATTGGGTTGACCAAAAAGTTCTTTGGATTTTTTCCAAGTAAGGTGATAAGACATCTGTAGTAATGTTTAGTTGCCTTTAATTTCATTCAAAACAATTTTGTTTGATTGTATTGTGACAGCTTTCATAACAGCATGCATTTAAAAAAAGCTATCAAAGTGGGTGAATTTTTGTGTAGCCATTTTAATATGGAAGATGGAAGAAAAAAAGCAACATTTTCACCATATTATGCTTTATTAGGTCAAGAAAGGTAAAAATAAAGCTAAAAAGCAAAAAAAAAACAAAAACGATATTTTTGCGATTTGTGCAGTATATGGATTAGTTGCTGTGACTGACTGTCAAAACTGGTCTGTGAATTTTCATATTGCAAGTTTCTTGCTGGATGATGCTCCAATGTCAGGTGGACCAGTTGAAATAGATAGTGATCAAATCACGACGTTAATTGAGAACACTCAAGATTGTACCACATGGGAGATGATCAACATACTCAAAATGTCAAAATCAAGCATTGAAAGTCATTTTTATGAGCCTGGTTATGTGAATTACTTTGATGTTTGGGTTCTACATAAGTTAATAAAAAAGAAAAGAAAAAATCTTCTTGACCATAGTTCTACATGAGATTCTCTACTTAAATGCAACAAAAATTCCATTTTTAAAACAAATTGTGACAGATGATGAAAAGTTTATACTGTACAATATTGTGGAGCAGAAGATATCAAGGGCAAATGAAATGAATCACCACATAACAGCCACACCAAAAGCCAGTCTTCATCCAGAGAAGGCAATGTTGTGTATGTAGTGGGACTTGAAGGTAATCCTCTATCATGAGCTCCTTCTGGAAACCAAATGATTAATTCCAGCAAGTACTGCTCCCAGTTAGACCAACTGAAAGCAGCACTCAGTGAAAAATACCCAGAATTAGGCAACTGAAAATGCATAATTTTCCATCAGGATGGAGAAAGACCACATTTTTCTTTGATGACTAGAATAAAACTGTCACATCTTGATTGAGAAACTGTCATATCTAATTCAACCACTGTATTCACCAAGCATTAAATCTTTGGATTTCTACTGATTTGGTTTTTACAAAATTCTCTTAATGGAAAACATTTCACACCATACATGAGATCATTGTGAGAAGATAAATGGTGTTAAGTATAAAACTTAAGCGTTTGAACTTAATAGATGTTTGATCTGTTAATTACTGAAAAAACTTCAATTTTCTGCGAGACTGTAAAAGACACCTGGAACAGGTTTTTTTTTTTTTCCTCAAAAAGATAAAATAAGTTTGAGAAGATGGAGTTATGAAGTTACCTGAAAAAATGGCAGAAGGTAATGGAATAAAACAGTGAATAAATTCAATAAAGTTCTTGGTGAACATGAAAAATGGGCCTTTTATTTTTTCTAAAAAACTGAAGGAACATTTTGGCGAATGCAGTATATGGAAAAAGAGCTGTATCCTTCACGTTTTCATATCCTCAGGATCTAGCATAATGCCTGATAAAAAATACTCTTCAATAAATAAGAGTTGTTGGATGGAATGGATGGATATATGGAAACTTACTAAAACTCGAATCAAGGTAAATATATATATATTTTTGAATTTGCTTTTGACCAGCGTGGTGTTTAGTAAAAATAGCTGTGTCTTTTATACATCCTAAATCTAAGCATAGACTATGTTTTTTCACATTGGAGTGAAATTTATATAAACTTGAGATTACTTAAATATGTTTAATTTATTGGAACACTTCTGAAAATGAAAGTACAACCGACTGTTTGCCTAAGGGTTAGTGATTATACGTTTACCTCAAAGTATTTACTGCCACGGTTCATCAAAATAAAATCTGAGTTCAGTAACTCATAGGAAAATGGGATCCCTTTCTGAAGCTTCTTTCTTTTGAAGTTATTATAGATAAAAATAACATCGTTTTCCTTATACCCATTGCCAAGTGCCATTTTTAGGTATTTGTATTCAGTAAGCTTGTTCTTTTATAAAATATTTTTACCACATAATAAGTTAGTTGCTCATGTATATTCAACATTGGAAAAAAAACTTGAATGTTTATCGGCAACCTCTGGATAGAATATCAGGTAATAATAAGTAAAACAGCAAAATAGTTTATCTCACAATTGCCAGATTTAACCTCTTCTAGTTCTTTCGCAAGCTGCTCCAAAGCTGAAATATAAAACATACATTTAAGGCAATCTTGTATAAGCAAGAGAGTCAGTAAGTTAAACTCAGAAAAAGTAATATTCCTGTGTTTGCCCTGCTGATATTCCCTGTTTGAAACTGAGGAAATTATTTAATATACCTGTGTCTCTGTTTCCTTAATGAAACATGACAATCATGCTGATCAATATATTGGGAAATTTTGTACACTAGGATGACAAAAGTAATTATGTAGCATGTTTTGAACTTGTATAATGCATTTTCTGACTGCACTTCTATAATCTAGATCAACTGGAAGCTACTTACATTAACGTGAACATCCTAATATATATTAATATATATACTTTTTCTGTATTCCTATATTTCATTTAGAGATTTAAGTGTTCATTGGCAATTCACGCAATTGCTATAAAACTTTATGACTGTACTTTCTTATTTTGTCCTTTAACAAATCATGTAGTGTTTAGGTATATCATTGTCCACAATAGATGATAATATATTATCTTTTAGTTAGGCATATGATGATTAAAATCATAAACATACACAGCAAAACCATAGTATTTTAGAAGGTTTAGAGTACCAAAACAAGGAACTTTCAAATGTAAAGCTAATTGAAATTAAAATGAAGAAGCACTTCTAGTCTCATGTAGTACAGTTATCCCTCTGACCATTTGCTGGATTAATTTATTTTTGGGTGGGAGACTGAGGGACACTGAGTAGGGCAAGTGAAAGATGGGATATTCTGGGCAATCATTTCTGACAACCAAATAGTAAATATATTTGGGTTATATTGTTTGAGAGTTCATACATTAAAAGAACCTTTGTGGTATTCATGTTGTGCTTAGTCACTCAGCCATGTCCTACTTCTCTGAGACCCTTTGGATTGTAGCCTGCCAGGCTCCTCTGTCCATGGGATATTTCAGGCAGAAATACTGGAATGGGTTGCCATTTCCTCCTCCAGGGGATCGTCCCGACCCAGAGGTGAAACCCTGCATTGCAGGCGAATTCTTTACCTGCTGAGCCATCAGAGAAGTACCTGGTATGCATGTAAAATATCATTTAAATTTTTACGATAGAGTATATTTTCATAAAATGGTGATTTTGCTCATTTTTTAAAATAAAATATCCTCCTTACTTTATTTTTTCACCCTTACCTTTTGTTTCTACTATTAATGATTAATCAGAGGAACTTCACATACAATGCCATGTGCAGTTCTATAATAATGTTTCTAAAGAGTATATTCAGAAAATAACAAATATGAAATAGTTACTCAAAAGGCATTATCACTTTACAAGATAAGAAGCAGATTTCTGAATGTTGAACAAACATATACAGACACAGAAACAAAAACAAATGAATGAAATTTATAAATAGTGGTACAAAAACATTTAGCATGCATTTATTTGCTTATCAAATGACTGTTTCTGTCATTTTACTCATTTTAATGCCATTTATTACAAATACTTCTCCAAATTCAATGTTGGTTAAATCTCCATTTAATGTATTTTATCAAGAATCATCTATTCTATTAGCAGATTTTATAAATCCTTTCTGTTTGTTAAACTGTACGCTAAACTCTGGAGGTCAAGAATGTACACAACAGGTATGACCTTTGCTCTCCACTAAGCTGCAGATCATGAAGAAGCACAGAGGCATTATAAGAGTTCTGCTGGGGCACATGACTAACTGTTTGTAACTCAGATTTGGAAAGTAATCGAAGGTTTCCAAAATTAAAAACAAAAAACCAGCTTGGAAGGAGGACTGAGAATTAATTAGTTAAGATAAGGAAAAAACATCCAGGCTGATATGCAAAAGCTATGGACATTTGCAAGGAACATGTGCAAAAGCAATGAAGCAATATTAATGCTATATGTTTGAGAAATTGCATGTAGTTCTGGTACTGGAGTATAATATGCATGAAATGTCAGGATGATGTTGAAGAAAAATGGAAGGCCACATCCTGAAGTGCTATTTTACACAGATCAGAGAATTTGAGTTTAAACATTCCAAGCAGTGGGATAAAGTGTCAGTTTTTTGCTTTTGTACATTGAAGTGATTTTCGGTATCAGTAAAAGCTCTTAGTGGAGAAATAAGGCATTCTGTGTGTGGTGAACAGAATATACACTCTAAAGGCAATTTTAGCACCTAACATATATGGGCTTCCCTGGTGGCTCAGTTGGTAAAGAATACCTGCAATTCAGGAGACATGGGTTCATTCTGTGAGTGAAGAAGATCCTCTGGAGAAGGAAATGAAAACCCACTGCAGTATTCTTGCCTCAGAAATCCCACGGACAGAGGAGTCTGGCAGGCTATAGTCCATGGGGTCACAAAGAGTTGTGTTCAATAAATCACCACCACCAATATCTGGATATATGTTGCATCAAGGTAATGGTAAGTGATTGCCTTGAAGCATGAAACAGAGGCACTGAGTATGTGGAAAGTACTTCATGTGTTTTCTTTTACCCATTTCTGAAAATGCTAGCAAGAACAAGTTAATTGTAAATTATATAGAAACATTTCACATGTGATGTGATGTATATTTAAGTACTAAGAAAATGTCAGTAGGCTTTGTTTTATATATTTTTTAATATAAATTTATTTATTTTAATTAGAGGTTAATTACTTTACAGTATTGTATTGGTTTTGCCATACATCAACATGAATCCTCCACAGGTATACACGTGTTCCCCATCCTGAACCCCCGTCTCTCCTCCCTCCCCTTACCATCCCTCTGGGTCATCCCAGTACACCAGCCCCAAGCATCCAGTATCCTGCATTGAACCTGGACTGGTGATTCGTTTCATATATGATATTATACATGTTTCAATGCCATTCTCCCAAATAATTGGTCCACCCTCTCCCTCTCCCACAGAGTCAAAAAGACTGTTCCATACATCTGTGTCTCTTTTGCTGTCTTGCATACAGGGTTATCATTACCATCTTTCTAAATTCCATATATATGCGTTAGTATACTGTATTGGTGTTTTTTTTTTTCTGGCTTACCTCATTCTGTATAATAGGCTCTAGTTTCATCCACCTCATTAGAAGTGATTCAAATGTATTCTTTTTAATGGCTGAGTAATACTCCATTGTGTATATGTACCACAGCTTTCTTATCCATTCATCTGCTGATGGACATCTAGGTTGCTTCCATGTCCTGGCTATTATAAACAGTGCTGTGATGAACATTGGGGTACACGTGTCTCTTTCAATTCTGGTTTCCTCGGTGTGTATGCCCAGTAGTGGGATTGCTGGGTCATAAGGCAGTTCTATTTCCAGTTTTTTAAGGAATCCCCACCCTGTTCTCCATAGTGGCTGTACTAGTTTGCATTCCCACCAACAGTGTAAGAGGGTTCCCTTTTCTCCACACCCTCTCCAGCATTTATTGCTTGTAGACTTTTGGATCACAGCCATTCTGGACTGGCTTGAAATGTGGTTTTGATTTGCATTTCTCTGATAATGAGTGATGTTGAGCATCTTTTCATGTGTTTGTTAGACATCTGTGTCTTCTTTGAAGAAATGTCTGTTTAGGTCTTTGGCCCATTTTTTGATTGGGTCGTTTATTTTTCTGGAATTGAGCTGCAGGAGTTGCTTGTATATTTTTGAGATTAGTTGTTTGTCAGTTGCTTCATTTGCTATTATTTTCTCCCATTCAGAAGGCTGTCTTTTCACCTTGCTTATAGTTTCCTTTGTTGTGCAGAAGCTTTTTATATTGATTTTAATGATAATTTAAATAACTTTATAAACATATTTAAGCTATTGTTCTATA
Organism: Budorcas taxicolor; assembly: GCF_023091745.1. Classification (NCBI taxonomy): domain Eukaryota; kingdom Metazoa; phylum Chordata; class Mammalia; order Artiodactyla; family Bovidae; genus Budorcas; species Budorcas taxicolor. The sequence continues at coordinate 64,437,422 of NC_068921.1, read as the reverse complement.
TAACATGCACAATAAATTTGTATTTGAATTTGCTACTGCAATTAATTCATATATTTTCTTGAGTAAGAAAATAAAGAATGTAGTTTTATTTTGCTCTAGCAACTAGATGCTAAAAAGCCAAGGTTTAATTGTCACTGGAGGAGGAAATGGCAACACATTCCAGTATTCTTGCCTGGAGAATCCCATGGACAGAGGAGCCTGCCAAGCTGTAGTCCATAGGGTTGCAAAAGGTCAGACATGGGTGAAGCGACTTAACATGACAATAATTTTCATAGAACTTATTGCTATACTTTGTATTCCTTCAACTGTCTTTAGATGGTCTATTTCTTCCTCTCTTTTTTTAATCCCATATTCTATTAAAACTTTAAATTGTCTTTGATGATTATGACAGAACTTTAGCCACATGTCCTTTTTTGATCAGTATGTTTTGGAATTTTCCTTTTCATATTGTCTTCAGTTTCAAGTTTATTTTATACTATCTAAAACATATCTCACACTTATTCTTCCATTAATTTGCAATTACATCATGATACTAACTGAAATAATAGCAGTTTCCAAAGTACTTTGTGGTAGTTGACATAAATCTACTATATTAACTTTTTAAAACAACGATTGTTCCTTTTGTGTTAGTAAGGAAACACATTCAGCACCTTCAAGTGAATAATGAAAATAATGTGATAAAAAACAGCTGAAAGTTCTTGAATTCCATGCTGTATCAAACGTTTACTTGTTGATTTTAATGTACAGAAAAGTTAATCATTTCTCTTCTCCAGATCCTTTTGCTCCCTCAAAAGGTAATGTTTACAACTATTGTGGAAGTTCATAAAGCATGGTGCAAGCTTTAAAAACAGTCACAATGTGAGAAAGAGTAATATTGTTGAAATGGATACACAGCCTCATAAATTCTACTGCTACTTCAAAAAAATAATAAAAATAATGAATCAGCAGAGTTATAGCTTATTCTAAATTTAAATAAATGCAAACATTGTTTCAATGCAGATGACAAAATGCCATACAAGTAAGGTATTAAAGTGTGTAAATTCAGTGAATATTGTGAAACCATAGCACTTAAACTGAGTTTACAAATGTAAAAGTATGAGAGAAAATTTTATATTTGAAAAATATGTTTACTGTAGTAACTTTGAAATTGTTAAAATGTGTGTAGCATATTTTAAAATATGTATAGCATAATCTACATATAAGATGAGATTTAAATGCAGTATATTAAATTGAAAAGTTATATTTTAATTATGCTAATATGAATATGCTCTAGTAATTTTCTAGGTAGATTCTAGTTGCCTTTAACAAAAATTAACTTATACTGTATAATCACAAACTAGTGAAATATATATTTTTTCATCTCATAATTTATAGCAGAGGAAATTCAGGCATTTTTATATATAGTTATAACTTGCATTTTTAGTGGTTTAAAAATGTGTGCTGTTTTATTATTATGTAATATATGTTCAATATGTAATATAAAACCTCAGTTCAAATTATGTGATGGTGGTGGTGGTTTAGTTGTTAAGTTTTGTCTGACTCGTGTGACCCCATGGACTGTGTACCCTGCCAGGCTCCTATGTCCATAAGATTTTGCATTATGTCCATTGGATTTTCCATTAAGTGATACTTAGAATATTTAAAAATGATGTTGATTTCATGTTAAAATGTGAAAGTCAGAGATTTAAGTTTGCACATTTTGTGGAGAAACTGTCACTTAAATATGTGTCTAGTCTGCAGTTACATTAAAAATAAATTTTAGTTAAAATCAGGGACCAAACAGTGGCTTCTAAAGGGATTTTTCTTAATGACTTTGCATATCCTAAAGTCACGAATAGCACTATGGACTCTGAGCATTACTTTTTTAAAAAAAGAAAAATAACAGCATTTCAACCTTTTAATTCACCTATAGCTCCCCTTTCCTCAAAATCTAAAGGATGTTCTTTATTATGGGGCACTGAATTCATATACTAGGGTATTTTTAGTAAGTTATTGGAGCAAGATTTTTTTGTGTGTGTAATTAAAAATTATCGTATTGTTCAGTTACTTTACCATCTGTTTTTCATTTGGACTCTGTTGAGAATCTTTCAGGAAGCCATCATAGTCCTGTCCAGATGGGGGTCAGCTTGAAAATCCCAACTGCAGCTGTGTTCAGATAAACCATGACACATACTCTTGACAAGTCCCCTCTTTTAGAATTTCATGGCCTGTTGATGCCTCTGACTATACCAGCTGCTGTTTGGCTTATACTTTCATGAAAGATAGTAAGCTTCACATTGTTCATTATTATCCATGATTTAAAAGTATTCTTCTAGTGTTCTGAATGCTTTTATAAAACAGGTCTCTTAATTACTACAATTATGATTTCCAAAATTTTTATTTTCTAAACATGTTGATGTTATATCATTTATTTTTATAACTTGATAATTTCTATTTAACAAAATATGCCAAAATAATGTTTTTTATATCTATCTGAAATTCAAATCTGAGGATATGACTTCATTTTTAAATACTAATGTGATTTAAAAATATTAACTTAATATTTAAGGATTACCATATTCTCTGGTGAAAAATTGATTCCAAAGTATACACTATATATTATTATCACTTAGTTGTGATGATAAATCAACATGTATATTGAATGTTTCATAGTTATTTAACACTATCTTATATATGTAGTTAGGTTAAAAGTCTCATATATTTATAATTTAGTGATAAATTTGAGAGTAACAACAGTAATACAAAGAAAAATAACTGTAAGCAGTATATATTGTTCTAAGTTGCATAGTACAAAGAATAAAAATGGTAATAATTAGACAGTATGGTGATGGCTCAGTAACTTCTAAAAATTTCTTTCACATTCATGTCTTCTTTTAATTAATTTTTATTGGAGTATAGTTGATTTATAATGTGTTAATTACTGCTGTACAGCAAAGTGAATCAGTTATACAAATATATATATATACAAATACATAAATACATATATATGTTTATACAAATACATATGTAAGACATACATGGATATATCTCTTTAGATTTATTTCCATTATAGTCATTACACAGTATTCACTAGAGTTCCCTATTCTATATGGTAGGTCCTTATTAGTTACCTATTATATATAGTAGAGTGTATATTAAATCCCAGTCTCCCAATTTATCTCCCTCTCTTTTCCCCGTTGGTCACCATAGTTTGTTTTCTGCATCTGAGACACTATTTCTATTTTTTAAATAGGTTTGGTTTTACCCCCCTTTTTTAAGATTCCACATATAAGCGATATCATACGATATCTGTCTTTCTCTATCTGACTTAATTCATTCAGTAGGGCAGTCTCGAGGTCCATCCGTGTGATTGAAAATAACATTATTTCATCCTTTTTATGGCTGAGTAATATTCCATTGTATATGTGTACATCTTTATCTATTCCTCCATCAATAGACATTTAGGTTTCTTGCATGTTCTAACTATTGTAAATAGTGTTGCAGTGAATGTTGGGGTACATGTATCCTTTTGAATTATGGTTTTCTCTGGACATATGCCCAGTACTGGGTTTGCTATAGCTCAATGTCAAAAAAAAATTTAAAAAATGGGCAAAAAAATAGATATTTCTTTGAAGAAGACATGGGGATGGCCAGGAGGCATGTGAAAAGGTGCTCAGCATCATTAATTATTAGAGAAATACAAATAAAACTACAAGGAAGTATCACCTCACATTGGTCAGAATGGCCATCATCCAAAAATCATACAAACAATAAATGCAAGAGAAGGTGTGGAGAAAGGGAACACTCCTACACTTTTGGTGGAAATGTAAATTGATACAGCTACTATGGAGAACTCTATTTTGGGGGGCTCCAAAATTACTGCAGATGGTGACTGCAGCCATGAAATTAAAAGACGCTTGCTCCTTGGAAGAAAAGTTATGACCAACCTGCTGCTGCTGCTGCTAAGTCGCTTCAGTCGTGTCCGACTCTGCGCGATCCCACAGACGGCAGCCCGCCCGGCTCCCCCGTCCCTGGGATTCTCCAGGCAAGAACACTGGAGTGAGTTTCCATTTCCTTCTCCAGTGCATGAAAGTGAAACGTGAAAGGGAAGTCGCTCAGTCGTGTCCGACTCTTAGCGACCCCACGGACTGCAGCCTACCAGGGTCCTGCGTCCATGGGATTCTCCAGGCAAGAGTACTGAAGTGGGCTGTCATTGCCTTCTCCAATGGCCAACTTAGACAGCATATTAAAAAGAAGAGACATTACTTTACCAATAAAGGTTAGTCTAGTCAAAGCTATGGTTTTTCCAGTAGTCATGCATGGATGTGAGAGTTGGACTATAAAGAAAGCTGAGCACTGAAGAATTGATGCTTTTAAACTATAGCTTTAGAGAAGAAGACTCTTGGTAGTCCCTTGGACTGCAAGGAGATCCTAAAGGAAATCAGTCCTAAACATTCATTGGAGGGACTAATGCTGAAGCTGAAACTCCAGTACTTTGGTCACCTGATGCGAAGAACTAACTCATTTGAAAAGACCCTGATGCTGGGAAAGATTGAAGGCAGGAGGAGAAGGGGACAACAGAGGATGAGATGGTTGGATGGCATCACCGACTCCATGGACATGAGTTTGAATAAATTCTGGGAGTTGGTGATGGACAGGAAGGCCTGGCATGCTACAGTCCATGAGATCACAATGAGTCAGACACAACTGAAGACTGAACTGAACTGAACTATGGAGAATAATATGGAGTTTCCTTTAAAAAGCTAAAAATAAAACTACCATATGATCCAGCAATCCCACTCCTAGACATACATCTGGAGAAAATGGTAACGTGTGTCTTTTAATCCTATCACATTTGCTCCATTATATTGTTTTTGTTTAAAATATCTCCCTTGATAAGTTGTGTATTCTTTAAGGTGGTATATTTTCTTTTCATCACAGCAAATGTCAAAAATGATCTCTGTGAGCTGATTGTCCCTCATGCCTTCAACTGCTTTCATTAGAATTGCATTGCATTGGGTGATGGCAGAATGTGGTCTTGAAAATGAGCATCAAAAACAAGAAGGTGTGAGGAATAAGGAAGCAGTCTATCCAAGTTCTGAAAACAAAGATGTAAACTCAGACAGATTGGTTCCAAATATTTAAATAGGGATCAGACATGAACATAGATGAGAGAGTTACTGTCAAAAATGTTGGAACATATCCAAGATAGAATTAGAGCAGGTGAAAAACAAGATATTGCACCTGAAATTAACAAGGAATACTGTGGAATTAATCTGTTTTGTATCTAATCCCTGCTTTACTTCTTAATTTTTTTAATTGCAAGAGAATTGATTTAAAATATCGGGTTGGTTTTATGGAATCTAGAAAAATAGTAGTGATGCACCTGCTTTATTTCTTAACAACATTTAGAAAATCACTTCTGAACATATGTTTGCCCATTTCTAAATGTGATTATAATATTCTTTATCAAATGATTTTGATGTGAGAATTAGATATGAATATAATGGGTAAGGAACTAAAAGTAAGATTATCGAAGTGAACATATTAGCTGGAAATAAAAAAAGCAAATTGCACCAGGATGCAATATTCCTATATGAAAGTAGTTGAGAATTTTTTTAAAGTCACTTTAATCAGCATATCCATGGAGAATGCATTGAATAATCAAGTGCTTGGCACATGATAGTTGTTTAATATTTGTTAAATAACAGTTAAATAAGCGAAGAGTAAGACTATTGGCTGTAAAAGTTTTGGTAATAGAATGTTGTCCTGTTTCAAATCACTCCACGTGACTTGCAGATATTGAAAATACTCCTGATATTCACTTGTTTTGTTATGTTTATTTTTTAAATTATCCTCTCATGTATCATGTCTATTTCATTGTACTGTGTATTAAAGTTCACAGGTTATGAGTAATTTTCCATTCCTTAACACCTGATGCACATTGGGTGTCCATGTAAAATTCTCAGAATGTGATGAAGCATGTCATCAAACTCATTGTATTTTATGAGCAAAAATTCATCATTTCCAAAACTTGAAATAACCCTAGAAAGTAGAATTATTTTTCCAGCTGGGTAGAGAATGCATATTTATTAAGACAAGAAAGAAATGGACCGCAAGTCTAACTTGGAAGATCTCTATAGTACCTACATACTACCAGGGTATACTTTCTAATATTTTTGACATGACAGAGATTGTCCTGCATATTTCATGTCAGGAGTTCATTCATGCATTATGAATTATAAATGTTAAAATATTTTTCCTCTCATGGATTACTTTTGTAAGTTCTGTAGAACTTTGTTATTGGGAACCAAACTTATTATTTGTTGTTAATTCTCCTGTGGATCATTTATGATTCTTTCATGTCCTGATATGAGATCAACCTTTCCTTTTGATGTCTCTCTTCCAAAGTCAGTCTTCTTGGGTTGGATTTTTAGAGAAATCTCTAACCCTATTTATTTCCAGAACACCTAGGTTAGCCCTCAGAAAACACATAGCTTTGCCCTGTGTCGGTCATCTCTCATTAATTGCCATATCTCTTGTTACAGGGAGATGAAACTGGCCTCTGATTTTCAGAATTTCCTGGAAAGAATCAATCATAGAATTCTTTAATTTTTCCATATCATGTTTTAGGGAGTTAGAAATTTAGGTAAAAAAATAAAACACACACACACACAATGTTTTGCAACCCACTCACCTCAGGCTTTAAGGTCTATAGCTCTTTAGAAAGCATCCTAATTACTTTCTCACCAGTGTCTTATATATACAGGCTAAATTTTGTTATTTGTGTGAGAGATAGGACTGATAATGTTTGAGCAACTTTTTAAAAAATCTTTCTAATAAGTTTATTTAAAATATACTTGTCATTGACTTCTCTCTCTTAACCTGCTTTTTAAATAATCTTTATATCTGTCAGCTTCTTTTCACTCAATACTTTTGTGGGTTGAATCCTGCCCATACCGCAAAGATACGTTTAAGTCCTAATGTTATGTACCTATAAATGTAATCTTATTTGAAAAATAGGGTGTTGCAAATGTAACTGCATTAAGGTGATGTCATTATGGTGGACTGTAATTCCACCATATTACTGGTATTCTAATAAGAAGAGAGGAGCTTTCCTGGTGGCTCAGTGGTAAAGAATTTGCCTGCCAGTAGGAGACGTGGATTTGATCCCTGGGTGAGGAAGATCCCCTGGAGAAGAAAACCACAACTGCAGTATTCCTGCCTGGAAAATCCCATGAACAGAGGAGCCTGGAAGTCTACAATCCATAGGGTTACAAAATAATCAGACACAATTTAGTGACTAAACACAACGAAAACAAAAATAAGAAGAGACAAACATATGTTGACACCCAGCAAAGAGGCCATGCGGTTAACAGAGGCTGAGATTGAAGTGATATGTCTATAAGCCAAGAAATGCCAAAGATTGCTGGCAACCCTGGAAGCTACATTAAAGGCATGGAACAGATTCTCTGCTAGAGCCTTCATGATCCTGCCAATACCTTGATTTAATACTTATAGCCTCCAAAACTTTGAGACACTAAATTTTTGATGTTTTAAGCTACCCACTTTGTGGTACTTTCTTCCAGCAGCTCTAATAAACTAATACACACACTAAACTTCTGTCTCTTAACTGCTGCTGGGTTCACTTTACTCATTTGAGTTCCTATAAATTTCACACTGCTTTCTCTGGACTAGCACTGTCTAGTGGGACCTTCCACAATAGTGAATATATTCTATATTTGTGCTGTCCAGTATGGTAGCCAACAACCTCATGGAGTTCTTTGAACAGTCAAAAATAACTAGTGCAACTTTTGACAAGCACAGTGGCTAATATATTGGGAACCACAGTTCTAGATAATGTACTTATATTAAAAAACAAAGTCATAGCATCTAGTTTCTCTTAAAATAATTAAAGCATTTAACTTAACCAATGAGACTCTCCAAGCATTTTTCATAGGTATTCCTCTTTTCAGTATTAATCTCTCACTCTCTTTCTACCAGTTTTAGTAAACAGTGTTCCATTCCACCCTGGACCTTTGCTCATCCATGTATACATGCTTGTGGGAATTTCCTCTTTCCTGTGATAATTTGCTTCAGTTTATATGTCAGTTTACTTTCTCTATCCTGAGGTCCCAAACTAGACCATATCCACTCATATAATATGCTAACATACACTCCCCCTTTTTGGGTACTGCTGCTGCTACTGCTGCTAAGTCGCTTCAGTCGTGTCCGACTCTGTGCGACCCCATAGACGGAGTTAATTTTTCTTCTACTATGAAATTATATTTTACCTGCTTCCCTCAATAAATATCAAATATCATGAAGCTGAAAACATGTGCTCTTCATTCACTGTAAAAATCAAAACATGCCTGGCATATGGTAGGCATTTAAGCTGTTAATTGGAAGAATAAACAAGTGAAGTTACCTTTATCTCACATGGATTTTTAATTAATATTTTGTACTACATCATTGGGTACATTATTTTCCAACCTTTAAAATATAACAGACATCCTGCTCAGATTTATAATGGAGTCTAATTCATCCAGTACTGACTTGTTATTTAGGAAAAAAAAAAAAAAACTGTACAAATACAGAAGGCCAACACTCTCAATAGCATTGGAAGCCTGTACTTATAAGCAATTAATACCAAAATCTAGATGGATTGACACTAATTAAAAAGCAGATGGAATGAGATGGAGATAAAATCAACCTAGGCATTTGCTTTTGGCATATCCATGCTTTACTCTATGAAAGAGAAACCGTATTAAATAGGTAAGAAGGTACTTCATGGCTGTCCTGCCATCTGGTCCCTGACTCTCAAATCCAGTCTAATTTTGTATAGAAAATTTGGTCTCCTTCATTACCCTGGAATGGAGAGAACTGCTTTCCTCACCACCTTGGAGTCTTCCATAATATTTGACAATCAAAATATTGAAAATAACTTTGCTTAATCAGTTAATAAAAACCACTATGCATTACATAGGAACTTATAATATCCACATGCCCTACATTGCATTGCATGTAGGGCATGTGGATATTTTGAGGGAAAGAAAGTGCAGATGACCTATGGTGTAAGGATTATAGAAAAAGAATAATTCAAGAAGCAATAGAAGAACTGTTTGTTTATGTAAAGTAAAAAAGATCCATGAAGTAGGAACAAAAACCAGACACAGGTGAATGAAATAGTAGGGGGAAACTGCTGTATAATAGGTATTAGGCTAGAAAATATTCAAATCTACTGTCCAGGTGAGAATATAAAGAATATACCAGGCAGCATTGCACTGAACTGCTCTTCCTGCATTGATTTAAATGTCCAAATCACATACAATATAAATTTTATAATATGAAAAGTTTAGTAGACTTTTCCTTTCCCACATCTTGCACACAGTTGTCTATTTTTGTAATCATGGCCTTATATCATTGTCCTGAATTAATGTTCTATAATTCAGAAAGAAAAGTGGTTTAATTATTTAGAAATATATCACCATTTCACAGAATTTGTAATGAAGTTAGAAGAAAGCTAATTAAAAAACTTAATACATAAAAGGCAAGACCAAATAAATCTAAGAAACCCAGAAGACATATCAGGAGACTCTCACTCTCAAATTGGTATAAAATAACTCGCCTCTCTAAAAAGACAATAAGCTGAGAAAGCAAGACAAGGAAGTAATGAGGAAGGCTTGCTAGTGAACATAGTAAATAAGACATAGTAGAGGTCAGTGGAAATAATCAGAACTGAGAAAACTAGTCTTTCAGTAGAAGAGAGGTAATTTTGTGGAAAAATCAAATCAATAATATGTAGGACAGACTTGAATAGCATTCCCAGAATATATAAGAGAAGCACAGAAGGATAAAAATATGAGAAAGATAATGAGGTATAAGAATAGGAAATAGGAATCAATATATAGAAATTTTGTAATAGGAAAACTAAAAAAAAAAAAGTAAATATTCTCATATATAAAACAAAAACTGTATGCAGATTTGTGTCAGATCACTATAATACAAGAAACCATAATAATTAAGAGGCCAAAAATAGAAACATCCTGGAAATATGACCAGATTATAACCAAGACAACAGCAACAATAACTCAGGTATATAAAAATAACATTTATAGAGGTAAAATTTAAGTTAAATGAGAACTGAAGCTACCTACATATAAAATAATTCTATATTATTTTTATAAAAATATTTACTAGGACTGAATGCAAAATAGTGAATGCACAGTTTTTTTAGCTGTTTTCCTCTTTATTTGTCAACTAATGGGAACAGGCTCTACCCCTTTCTATTCTTTCTTCCTTCACTGTGATCCAGTGTAGGAGAATCCTTGAAGTGCAAAAATGTTTGGGGGCTTTATGAATTAGAATCAGGAAAAGTGGGAGAACTTAGATCGATAAAGTGAAAGGGGAGAGAAAATAATCTGAGCACATCTGTGGTATCTAAAAGGATAATTATACAGGAAATATTGTGGGTTCAGAGTGAGGATTGGAAAATAATATTGTTCTGTAATATGCATTTTCCTCACATTTTGTATATGATTTTGCTTGTGAAACAAAATTAGAAAACTTTCTATTATATTTTGGTAGACAGAATATCTTTAGATCTGAGATCTCCTGGGACACAAGATATAAATCCTGGAATAACCACTACCAAAATACAACATGCAAATTAAAGTTTTATTTAAGAAAATACTTAAATAATCAGAACCAGACTATGAAGGGAGGGTAAAGAAACAACAGTAAAATAAGGGAAAAGATAAGGAAATTTGAAAACAGAGCTAACATAGTAGTCATAAGGCCCAACCATATCAATAATTACACATATACATGTACATGTGGCCCTAGAGGTCTAGAGCCCGTCTGCCAATGCAGGAGAAGTAGAGAGGCAGGTTTGATGCCTGGGTTGGGAAGATCCCCTGGAGAAAGGCATGGCAACCCACTCCAGTATTCTTGCCAGGAGAGTCCCATGGAGAGGAGCCTGGTGGGCTATCGTCCATAGGGTCACACAGAGTGGGACACGACTTAAGTGATTCAGCATGCACACATGTACATGTTGGGTTTCCCTTGTGGCTCAGCTGGTAAAGAATCCACCTGCAATGCAGGAGACCTGGGTTCAACCCCTGGGTTGGGAAGATCCCCTGGAGAAGCGAAAGGCTACCCACTCTAGTATTCTGACCTGGAGAGTTTCATGAACTGTATATAGTCCATGGGGTTGCAAAGAGTCAGACATGACTGAGCGATTTTCACTCATATGTCCATGTTATCACATACCTATAATGATGGAATACACATTGTGATCAAAGACTGAGACTGTCAGAGTGAATAAATAAAGCTCACTTTTGTATGGTCTATAAAAATACACTTTATAATTTAATTTTTGAGTACTTTTAGTGCAAATTCCATAAAATTATTTGAAGAGTATTTATGAATATTTATTTTTTGCTCTGAATCTGTTTAGATTACAGTTTTAAAAACTGGCAAAAGTACAACTTATCTTTACATTATAATCATCACATGTAATACATAATCTTACATGCTAAAGCTCACAAGACAATGTATAATTTTAGTTTTACTCAATTATTTGTTTTATAGAAATAGGAAGAAATTATATATATATATGAAAGGTTTCTGCATTTATCCATGGATTTACCATTTCTTATGCTCTTTGTTCTTTTCTGGGGATTTAAGCAGTCTGATACAGTTTCCCTTTCAGTTGAACAGTTTCCTTTAGCTTTCTTTTAGTTCAGTTCTTCTGGTAACAGACTCTCTTGATTTACTTTTTATCAAAAAAGGTCTTTATTTTCCCTTAAATCATGAGTTATATTGTCGCTGAAATTAGAATTTGTGATTGACGTTTTTATTTCTTTCCTCAGTTTAAAGACGGTGCTCAGGGCTGGTGCACTGGGATGACCCAGAGGGATGGGATGGGGAGGGAGATGGGAGGGGGGTTCAGGATGGGGAACAGATGTACACCCATGGTGGATTCATGTCAGTGTATGGCAAAACCAATACAATATTATAAAGTAATTAGCCCCCAATTAAAATAAATTAAAATAAATAAAGATGTCTGCCTCCTTCTGACCTCCATCTTTTCTGATTCACTCATTAATTGGATTGTTGTTTCACTGTTTATGTATCTGTACGTATATATTGTTTTTCTTTTGCTGCTATCACAAGTTGTCATTTCTGACTTTGAATACCCTGACTACAGTGTCCTTTTTAGGGTTTGTTTGTATTTTTAAAACATCTAGCTAAATTTTTTTCCCATAAGAATTTGGGAAATAATCAGCCGTGACATCTTCAAGGTGTTTTTCTTTGTTTTTTTGCTTTCCTGTCCCATCTATCTTTCTATGATTCCGTTTCCACACTTGACTATATGCTGCGGTCTAACTTGTCCTTGAGGCTCCAGTTACTTTTATTTGCAACATTGTTTCTTTCTGTTATTTATCTTGAATAATTTCTATAGTTCTATCACAAATTATTTATCCTTTCTTCTGTCATGTCCATCTGGCTAATTCTACCCAATAAATTTCTAATTTCAGAAATTCTGTTTCTCACTTCTAGGGTTTCCATTTAGTCTCTTTCCCATATTTATATTGGAGAGAAAATATGAAGTACTTTATCTGATTCAGTGTGTGAAAAAGTATCTAATTTTTAATTTTTGTATTTTAAAAAAGGAAATATTTAAAACACTCATTAAAGTATGGTCTCCAGAAGACATCATGAATAGGTGCTTCTATACATTGATTTGTTTAAATATTGACAAAACAATAAGTACTTAGTACATAGGCTAGCCTACTAACAAGGTAAGTATTAGTTTTTGAATCTGAATGAGTTTATTTTAGTTTTGTTTTATATTGTAGTATGGTTGATTAACAATGTTGTGCTAGTTTCAGGTATACAGGAAAGGGATTCAGTTACACATATGCATGTATCTATTCTTTTTCAAATTATTTTCCATTTAGTTTATTACAGAGTATTGAGCAACATTCCCTGTGCTATACAATAAGTTCTTGTTAGTTATCTGTTTTAAATACAGCAGTGTGTACATTACCATCCAAACTCCCAATCTGTTCCTCCCCATCACCCTTCTCCACAGCAATGGTAAGTTTGTTCTGTCTAAGTCTGTTTCTGGTTTGTAAATAAGTTCATTTGTGTATTTTGTTAAGAGTCCTCACATAAGCAGTGTCATATGATATTGATCTTTCTCTGACTTACTTTACTCAGTATTTTAATCTCCAGGTACATCCATGTTGCCTGCAAATGGAATCATTTCCTTCTCTTAAATAACCGAGTAATATTCCATTGTATATGTGTACCACATTTTCTTTATTCATTCATCTTTGAATAGATATTTAGTTTTAGGCCATTTATTTGTATATTATCTTCAATCTAGTTATGACTGTCACCAATATGTAATGCGGGGTGCAATGTAATGCAATATTTAGTGACTCATCATCATTATAAGAAAATTTCATATTTACTTCAAAGTTTTATATGGCTCAGAGGATAAAGCATCTGCCTGCAATGCAGGAGACCTGGGTTTGATCCCTGGGTTGGGAAGATCCCCTGGAGAAGGAAATGGCAACCCACTCCAGTATTCTTGCCTGGAGAATCCCATGGACAGAGGAACCTGGTGGGCTACAGTCCACAGGGTCATGAAGAGTCGGACACGACTGAGCGACTTCAGTTCACTTTTCAAAGTTTTATAGAAGGTTTTATTCATAGAGCAAAGATTATTATTTCATAATTTGAAGGAATATTTTATTAGCAGTTAGCACATACACAAATACACTATTCCTGTGGATTGAAAGTATTAACATTTGCATTAACACTAACATATTTGCATTAACATTAATTAACATATCAACATAGGGCTGCCAGGAGTTCTAAATAGTAAATGTGAATTGCATTTCTCAATGTCCATTGAAAATGAAGTATTTTTCCAGGTGCATTTAGTGGGTTTTGTATAATATTTATTTTTTGAAGAAAACTCAGTTCAGTTCAGTACAGTTAAGTTCAGTTGCTCAGTCATGTCCGACTCTTTGTGACCCCATGAATCTCAGCATGCCAGGCCTCCCTGTCCATCACCATCTCCCGGAGTTCACTCTGACTCACGTCCATCGAGTCCATGATGCCATCCAGCCATCTCATCCTCGGTCGTCCCATTCTTCTCCTGCCCCCAATCCCTCCTAGCATCAGAGTCTTTTCCAATGAGTCAACTCTTCGCATGAGGTGGCCAAAGTACTGGAGCATCAGCTTTAGCATCATTCCTTCCAAAGAACACCCAGGGCTGATCTCATTCAGAATGGACTGCTGGATCTCCTTGCAGTCCAAGGGACTCTCAAGAGTCTTCTCCAACACCACAGTTCAAAAGCATCAGTTCTTCAGTGCTCAGCCTTCTTCACAGTCCAACTCTCATATGCATACATGACCACAGGAAAAACCATAGCCTTGACTAGGATGGACCTTAGTCGGCAAAGTAATGTCTCTGCTTTTGAATATACTATCTAGATTGGTCATAACTTTTTTTCCAAGGAGTAAGCATCTTTTAATTTCATGGCTGCAGTCACCATCTGCAGTGATTTTGGAGCCCCCAAAATAAAGTCTGACACTGTTTCCACTGTTTCTCCACCTATTTCCCATGAAGTGATGGGACTGGATGCCATGATCTTCGTTTTCTGAATGTTGAGCTTTAAGCCAACTTTTTCACTTTCCTCTTTCACTTTCATCAAGAGGCTTTTTAGTTCCTCTTCACTTCCTGCCATAAGGAGGGTGTCATCTGCATATCTGAGGTTATTGATATTTCTCCCGGCAATCTTGATTCCAGCTTGTGTTTCTTCCAGTCCAGCATTTCTCATGATGTACTCTGCATAGAAGTTAAAGAAGCAGGGTGACAATATACAGCCTTGACGTACTCCTTTTCCTATTTGGAACCAGTCTGTTTTTCCATGTCCAGTTCTAACTGTTGCTTCCTGACCTGCATACATGTTTCTCAAGAGGCAGGTTAGGTGGTCTCGTATTCCCATCTCTTTCAGAATTTTCCACAGTTTGTTGTGATCCACACAGTCAAAGGCTTTGGCATAGTCAATAAAGCAGAAATAGATGTTTTTCTGGAACTCTCTTGCATTTTCGATGATCCAGTGGATGTTGGCAATTTGATCTCTGGTTCCTCTGCCTTTTCTAAAACCAGCTTGAACATCAGGGAGTTGTTTACAAATATTTCTTCTCTTGTACAGCAAATGATTTAAAACACATTTTATGAATATTTGACTTTCTGAAACCCTACCAATGATTTTAGTACAAATTTTTCTTGATGACTACTACTTTGTTCTAGTTTTGTGGATATCTCAGTTCTTTGAAATGTGTGAATACTTAGCTCTTACTCTAAAGACAAAGCACTTGACATTCAGAACTTTTTAAAATCTAGGATACAATAACCTTCCTACGTACTCCAGGAATAACATTTGATATTTAAAAGAGCATTTAAAAATGCCCCTTTTCAATATTTTTTTTGTCAGGGCATGATGCCTGGCACTTTTGCAGTCATTGTGTGATAATAAGGGTTTGTAAGGTGGGTGAGACATAGAGAAAAAGAAAGAGAGAGAAAGAGGAAGGGAAATATAAAACAGATAAAACAGTTCTATTTTCTCATTCATCAGTAAGATCAACAGACCTGGGTATTACCAGCTTTTCTCACATAAGTGAAGTCGCTGGGTCGTATCCTACCCTTTGCGACCCCGTGGACTGTAGCTTACCAAGCTCCTCTGTCTGTGGGATTCTCCAGGCAAGAATACTGGAGTGGGTTGCCATTTCCTTCTCCAGGGGATCTTCCCAATCCAGGGATTGAATCCAGGTCTCCCGCATTGTGGGCAGACGCTTTAACCTCTGAGCCACCAGGGAAGCAAATGTCCACTAATTGTAACATAGGATACCCCTGGTGATTTTTCTTTCTTCTTTTCCTTCTTCTTCTTCCTCCTCCTTCTCTTCTTCCCCTTTAGTCCCTTCTTTACTTAAAGCTGTGCTGCTTCATTGTGTATTTAAACATTGCCTTTCTACAGTCATCAGCACAATAGTTGGATTCTGAGACCCAGTTCTATCCTTATTATTATGAGAGTAAAGCAGAGTATTCCATGCTGCTTACACTATTAAAATTTTACTATTCTTAATGTATAGTCAATAATGCTCCTATTGCTCTCTGTCTACACTCTTTAACCAGCTAAATCCTTTGCACAAGTATATTATCAGTGTTATTCTTCATTCACTTAGCATATGGGTTGTTTGATTTTTGATGATGATGTTTTTTATATCTTCATATCCTTATAATGCACATTTAAAGGACACCATATATAACTTTTCATTTCCCTAGTGTTTACATCTTTGAGGGCTTTTCGTTATGTCAGTGTGATATTAACAGTACATTCCATCTTATCCTTTCTAAATTGACAAATGGCTTTTCTTTTCTTTATTTTTTTAACTCTAAATCCTTATACACAGCATTGGCAAAGAAGAATGCATAAGAATTTTAATGCTTTATTCATTCAGATCATATCTGTTCTTAGATGTTTCCAGCTCACCATGATACCTGCTTGATATCTCAGTGGAACAAAGGACTGCATTCACCAGTTAGTTAAATATCATAAATAGGATGAATTCATCCTATGTTCAGCAGTAGAGCACACAAAATGAAAATATTAATCCATAAATTACGTTTTACTACAGTCACTCATTTTGCAGTGTTAGAGGGTTTGTTTGGATGATCATTCGTGTACATAGCATTGAGGTAAAGCAGCAAATAACAACATTAATGGTTATGTGAGGAAGGCAGAGGGAATTTACCACTTGCATTGAGAATAGAAATACAAATGCATAATGAGTTTCAGCTCAAGGTTCATAGTCAGTTTTCTTCTTATTGAATCCAAACTGTTCTTCCACATAGGAAATTCTAATTTCAATATATTTAAAATTTTTCTTAGAATGTTCAAAAACATATTTGCAATGATAAAATATGGAAGCATACCAAAGCACCAAAGAATACCAAAGTCTGTAGTATCTGTTTACTACAGACTTTGCTTTGGCATCCTATCAGCATAAATTAGTTAACTTGCTTTCAGGAAAATGACAAAAAGATTTGATTGTATCATTAATACATTCATGATACACACACATACATTATAAAGTGGCTATAATGTTACTTAGTTATCTTTTAAATTGTGTCAGCTTTTCTGGTTCTTTAATATGGTCTCTAGAAAGTCCCTTGTTTCATCAGTTAGACTAGTTGTTCACCATTATTTCTTTAGGCAAGGACCATGTTTCTTCTATGAATGAAATAAAAAAGCCCTCCACTATGTCCTGAAAAACTGTTTTGGAGAAGTTTTAGAATGTCAGACTAGTATACACTAGGTCTGGAGAAATGGAGAAACTGTTGTTCTAGTTGTATTAAACAGCCTGAGCTATGATGCTAATTAAGATTGCCAAGAGTTGTGTTTTCTTAAGTCATATTATGTATAAAAATAAAAGATTGTTCAAGCAGACTCTTTAAGATACATGCTTAAAATATATTTATTTTAGAGAAAAAACATACAAAATGCATAAATTTGTATCATTCAAAAATTTTTGAAGCTATGTATAATCATACAACCATTACAATAATTTCACATCACTATAACTGGACAATTTCCATCAAGTTAAAATGTCTACTCCTGCTTCTTTGCAGTCAGGTCTTCCCTTCCAAATCTGTCCTTTCATATCTGATCTTACTTCATAGTGTTTTATGTTTCTCAGAAGGTAATAAAAATACAGTCAGTCAATTTGCAGTCTTTTGTATATAAATTTTTTCACTTACCTTAATGTTTTTGAGAATTCATCCATGTTGTTACATGTATCAGCAGTTCATCTTTTTGTGTTAGACACTGATTTAATCCAGATTTTGTCTATTATAGACATGGATTAGTGTTTGGATAAAATGATATTTTAATTCATATTATGATCACCAGGAATATTGTTCTGTAGTTTTTGTTTTTCCTGATGAGGTCTTTTTTTTCATGATATGTTTTTCTATCAGTGTATTATCAGAATATTATTACTTTTGTAAAAAGATTTGGAAACTAGCTCTACCCCATCTACTTCCTGGTAGATTTTTTGCAGAACTGGTATTATTTCTTCTTTAAATAGTTGGCAAAATTAATTGTTGAAGCCATCCAGGTCTGCAATTTTATTTATAGGAAAGATTTTAACTGTAGATTCATTTTCTTAATTGATACAGATATATGTATGATATGTATTTTTAATTGAATTTAGCTAGATTCCTTATAGATTATAATATTCTTATTGTTCTTTCATAAGTCTCTAGCATGGACCATATGGGCCTTTGAAGTGTTATATTTGTGTAGTCTTTTCCTGAGATACATAGTCTCTCTAATCAGTAATCAGATTTCCTAAACATTAAGGGCAAATATTGTTCTGAAACAGAGTCATTTATTTTGTAGTTGGCACAAATGTCTCTGGATTTTAAAGTTCAAAGTTTCTTTTCCTTAAAACAGATTGTAGGGAAAAATTTCACCAGTGAAAGGCATCTGGTTGTGAAATTTGTGGGAAATTTTTAAATTTAGTGTGAAATATGTTATATATATATATATATTTAGGAGAATACAGATTTTCAGTTTCTACTTGTGTCAGTTTTAGAAAGATAAGTACAGGTATTATTTTAAGGATTGTCCATATATCATCTACATTTTCAAACTTTCGGCATGAAGTTATTCAAAATATCCCCTTTTTACCACTGGTTTCCTATGTCACAGACAACTCTTGGCAGGCACTGATATTCAAAATCCCCCACTCACCAGAGCTGTCACCTTTGTTCCACCTGTCTGACTTGGACCAGCTGCTGCTTCTCAGGTGCACTGAGAACGAAAGAGCTGCTTAAACTTAAGAGGTTCCCTGAGGGCAGAATCAGAGTTTTCTCTCCCCTCTCTGCTTTCCTTCTCTCTGGGATCTTGACTTATAAGTTCTCTTTGCTTTGAAGATTCTTAGGCTTCCTAATGTATATGTTTATTTTTTCTGCTGTTGCTGTTTCTGGTTGCCATCAGCAGTTCTGAGGGCTTCAGATGAGCTAGTTGGCTACAGTCTCGTGTATCCTACTGTGAGGACAAATATGGATCAATGGGCCCTGCTGCTATTATCTGAGTTCTTCCCTGTAGTGGAGCTTAGAACATGCTCCCCATGATTGATCCAATCAGTGACCTTGCACAACAGGATGGTATAATAGGCCTGTGTCAGTGAGCTGTAGGATTCCTGATTTTTGCTCAAGAACTCCTTATAAGCCTTGCCAAATTTTCTTCATATTGTATTATGTAAAGAAGGAATTTCTCTTCTATCCTTTCAGATTCTTTTGGCTGGTCTAGCAATCAAATTAACAAGTAATTAGGAGAAAGATAAATACATTCAATTTTGTACCTTCAGAGACCCCATAGGTATAGGACCAAAGATGTGACTAAAGCAGGCTGTTTATATATCTTTTTAGGCAAAGAATCAATTGTTTGTGAAGATTTGAGAAAAAGGTGGGGGGAGGTCCTTAATTAAATTAATGAAGAACTAACAGTATGCATTTATACAGCTTTCTTGCCTTGAATCCCCTCTCTCTGATGATAAGGAAGCCCTCCACCTCCCATAGGGAGGGCACCTTCCCACTGGTGTTTGTTCCCTGCTTTCAAGGAGAACAGAGTCGGGGGGAGGGTGGTCAGAGTTGGGTTTTTTTTTTTTTTTTTTTTTGGTACAAGCTGTTTCTTAAGTAACTTTAATCCAAAATAATCAATATGCCGCCTCAACATATTTTGGGGTGGCCTGCCCCCAAGACTTACCAGTTTTGCAGTATAGAAGCTTTTCTTTTTTCCCTCTCCTTCTCAAAGATCAGATCTTCATTATACTCTCATAAGTCTCCCAACCTCCTTAAGCCCTCTCTCCTTTCCCCTCATAAGCATTTACCCTAATAAATCTCTTACACCTTTTGAGTGTCTAATTCCACCTTGAGACCTGTTTCTTGTACCACCTAACTAAAATAAGTGGTACGAAGGATGTTCTGAGAAAATCAGTGGTGAAAAGGGATTTGAGACTGGCCTATTCCCTTCCTAGTGTATAACGAGTATACCGTTTCTATTTGCAGGTGAGACCCAAATTGTTCTTGGTGCAAGGTTGCAGCTCAGTTGCTCTGTCAGTAGATTTTAGCCCAGCTTTGATATCAGTTAAGCCAAAACTGGTCAGTTCTCACATGAATGGCAAAGTTCAAGCCTACATTTGGATCCAGCAGCTCTGACTCTTACTTATAATATCTGACCCAGCTAAAGACATCATTTTGCTGACAAACGCCCTTATAGTCAATACTGTAGTTTTTCCAGTAGTCATGTATAAATGTGAGAGTTGGACCATTAACTGAGCACTGAAGAACTGATGCTTTCAAACTGTGGTGCTGGAGAAGACTCTTGAGAGTGCCTTGGATTGTAAGCAGATCAAGTCAGTCAATCCTAAAGGAAATTAACCCTGAACATTCAATAAGGGCTGATGTTGAAGCTGAATCTCTAATACTTTGGCCACCTGATGCAAAGAACTGACTCATCGGAAAAGACCCTGATGCTGGGAAAGATTTGAGGTCAAGAGGAGAAGGTGGTGACAGAGTATGAGATGCTTGGATGGTATCACTAATTCAATGGATATGAGTTTGAGTAAATTTCAAGAGATAGTGAAAGACAGAGAAGCCTGGCATTCTGCGATCCATGGGGTAGCAAAGAGTCAAACAATGACCTTAGCGAACTGAAAAATGTTACCTCTGAATGATTAACTAGTCATATATGGCACTATCCCAAAAAAGGGACCAAAAGGCCACTTGGTGGAAAATTTGACTCTAGCGAGCCATTCTCATCTTTGAATGAATGGATGCCTATTCTGGAAACAGGTTTGCTTTCCCCACCTACAGAGTCTGAGCCAACATATTCTCTGGGGCTTAAGGCATGAATCATTGATTGTTAATTTCAAAATGATAGATGCCGTCCACCTTCCTTCTACTCCACCCCCCTCAAAGACAGACTCTTTTCTAGGTATGACTCATATTGCATATACTCATATTGCCACCTAATTGTAAACCACTAATAGTTCTTAAATGTATAGTGCAAATATTAGAAAATAATAAAATTCTTGTTAGTGTTACTTACAGAAAATTTGCATAAATAATAGATAATGTCCTACTTATATTTAATTATGATTGCAAAACTGTTAGTGTTATATCTTAAAGTCCAACGAATTTTGGAATCTTTACCAAACACTATCAGCTTTCTATATTTACTATATTTTTGTGTTTCTTCTTTGGATTAGCCTTTTAAAGCATGTTTCCCACAAATAAAACATTAACAAAAGGAGTTAAGGATACAAAGATAAAACTAGTATCAAGAGTAGGAAGTTTTGAGTAGTATGAACTCTGAAGTTTGGGAGAATTTAAAAACAATATTTTAATATGTTAAGTAAAGGTAATATAAAATAAATTTAGTTTTTTTTTTTTTAAAAGGGAAACCAACCATTCATTAGATTGATTCATAGTTACTGATTGTCTTCAAAGTGTCTGGTGTTTGAAATGTTGGGAATATTTTACTGAATGAAATTTGAGATGATTCATTTAAAGAACTAACAACTCATTCCAATTGATCTCTTTTGCCATTATTTAAATACACACTGACATATAAAGGCAATAGAAGAAAAGCCAGGTAACACCTGATACAGAAACTTCATACTCTAAATTTTCCTCTCATTCAAGGGCGCTTGTTTTATTTTGAGGGCATATTTCCACATTTTTGGCTTTTGGTAGTTTCAAATTGAGGATATCTTTCTAGATTGGCTTTTGATACTTTCATAGGAGATAAATCCAATATAATATTTTTGTTATTTCAAAAGATATAGAAATATTTACTAGGCCAGCTATATTTTTTCTCTCATTTTAATTAGATTTATTTTCTCTTTGTAGTTTTTCCACCAGGGAAAATAAAGATCTGAAATTGTGCCACATTATTTCCAGTTTAAGTTTCATATAGACACACTTTGTTTCTAGGTAGCTTGTATTTCTAGAATTTTATTTCCATGAAATAACAAATAGCTGTGCTATTATAAATAAACACGTTTCATTTGTTATCTCAGTATAAGAGACATTGTCCAGTTCTGAGAAGGTCCGTTCTTAAAAATCAGTTCTGATAAGGTATCAGTAAATACACTCAACACTTTCTTCTTGTAAATCTCTGTTACATTATGTCAAGTCATGCTTTCTAACTTTTCACATTATACAGTGCACTGATCTGTACTCCGTGTTTGTTGAACACAAACTGATCCATCAGTTTGTAAGCAAAGGTGATAATCTGTTTTCTGAGAACAGTGGAAACAATTGGATACTTAGAATTCACGTTGCAATTTATTTGAAATATTGATTTAGCATCCTAGTATATCTTAATGGTTACCCACATATTCGCTTTTCTACTTCTTGAATTATATAAGTAAATATATCTGTTTTCCTGTATGATAAAAGCATTTCCCCACCTTTTCTTTAGCTACGTACACAGCTTTTCATCACTTCAAATACAGTATTATGTAGTTTTTGTTTTGGCTTCTGTAATTTTTGATTCTAAGTGATATATCTCTACCTGCACTGTGAATCAGTGTTAAGATTTTTTTGTTCCCCTGAATACCTTTTACTGTCTGTCTTAATAGTTGAAAGTGTGGCTCCTATGGAATTACCAACAAATAGCATCATCCTCAATTAAATATTATCTTCTGTTGTTCAGTAGCTCAGTCATGTACTACTCTTTACAAACCCTTGAACTATAGAACACCAGGCTTCTCTATCTTTCACTATCTCCTGGAGTTTGCTCAACTCATGTCCACTGAGTCTGTGATGCCGTTTAACTAACTATCTCATCATTTGTCACCACCTTCTCTTTTTGCCCTTAATCTTTCCTGTCTTCAAAGTCTTTTCCAAAGAGTTGGGTCTTTGCAACAGGTGGTCAAAGTATTGGAGCTTCAGTTTCAGCATCAGTTCTTCCAATGAATATTCAGTACTGATTTCTTTTAGGCTTCATTGGTTTGATCTCCTTGCAGTCCAAGGAACTCTTGAGTCTTCTCTAGCCCAACAGTAGATAAGTAAATGCCACCTACTAATCCAATTAAACATTTTCCTTTTAAGGAAGAAAAGCTTATTTTAAGGAGATAGTTTCATGTCTAGCAGAGTCAAAACTCAATATATTTAGCCATGATTATAAGTACTTCTTTTCATTTCTTAAAACCAATTATTTATCAGAAACTCCTACTTAAGTTTCAGTATAAAATTTCATTATTGTTGATGTCGTCATCATTTTTATCACTGTGTTCATATAGTGTTCTATTTACTCATTGAAATGTATATATTTTTGACAAATGTAAAAATATATATTGTTTTTATATTGAGATAATTTTGAACTTATATAGGGTTATAAAAATAGTACAAGGAGTTTTCAGGTACCTTTAAACCAACTCCCTTTGTGTTAACATCTTGCCTATCTACAAGTCAGTTATCAAAATTAAGAAATTACTTTGGTATAATGCTACAAAGGAAACTAGAGGATTTATTCACAGTTTGCCAGTTGTTGTGCCCCCCTGCCCCCATCAATAACCTTTTCTGGCTAAAATCTAATCCAGAATCCCCCATTGTGTTTAGTGTCACACTCCTTTAGTCTCGTCCAGCCTTGCCAGCTTTTGGTCTTCTCTTGTCTTATATAGTCTTGAAACTTTCAAACAATGGGCTAGTTATTATGAGAGCTTGTACTCCATCCAGCCCTACATTTCACATGAGGTACTCTTTATATAAGTTAAATAAGCAGGGTGATAATATATAGCCCTGACATACTCCTTTCCCAATTTTGAACCAGTCTATTGTTCCATATCCAGTTCTCTTGCTTTCTGACCTGCATACATTTGCAGGAGGCTGGTAAGGTGGTCTGGTATTCCCATCTATTTAAGAATTTTCCAGAACTGTGATCCACACAGTCAAAGGCTTTAGTGTAGTCAATGAAACAGAAGTAGATATTTTTCTGGAATTCTCTAGCTTTTTCTATGAGTCAGTGGATGTTGACAATTTGATATCTGGCTCCTCCGCCTTTTCTAAATCCGACTTGAACAACTGAAGTTCTCGGTTCACATATTGTTGAAGCTTAGCATGAAGGATTTTAATCATTACTTTGCTAGTATGTGAAATGAGTGCAGTGGTGCAGTTGTTTGAACATTCTTTGGCACTGCCCTTCTGTGGGATTGAGATGAAAACTGACTTTTCCAGTCCTGTGGTCACTGCTGTGTTTTCCAAATTTGCTGGCATATAGAGTGCAGCACTTTCACAGCATTGTCTTTTAGAATTTGAAATAGCTCAACTGGAATTCCATCACCTCCACTAGCTTTGTTCATTGTGATGCTTCCTAAGGGCCATTTGAATTCACACTCTAGGATGTCTGGGTCTAGGTCAGTGATCACACCATTGTGGTTATCCGGGTGATTAAGATCTATTTTGTATAGTTCTTCTATTCTTGCCACCTCTTCTTAATGTATAATTTTTAAGTTTAATTTTATTTGTTTTCAGGAAAGTGTTTTTTTAAATTTTACTTTATTTTTGATTAAGAGTATTTCTGGATTAAAACATTTGGATGATTATATTAACTTTCATTAATATAAATATATAGTCACACAGTATTTGGAACATAATTTTGTGTTTGTGTGGTAAAATGTAACATAGAATTTACACATTTGCCCATTTTTAAGTATACATTACTGTGATAGCAAACACATTCACTTTGTTGCACAATCTATCAAAAGTCATCACCAGAACTTTTTATCTTCCAAGTTGAAACCATAAGCTATGTCAAACCTAGACAGTGTATTAAAAAGCAAAAAGAGCTCTCTTTGCCGACAAAGGTCTTTATAGGCAAAGCTGTGGTTTTTTCAGTCGTCATGTTTGGATGTGAAAATTTTACCATAATGAAGTCTGAATGCCAAAGATATCAAAAACAAATAAACTCATGAGATGGTTAGAGAGCATCACCAACTCAATGGACATGAATTTGAGCAAACTCTGAGATATGGTGAAGGACAGGGAAGTGTGGCATGCTGCAGTCCATGGGGTCACAAAGGGCTGGACAGAACTTACTGACTGAACAACAGCAACCCGTTAAATGACAGCTCCCTATCTCCCTCCACTCCAGCCCTGGGCAGTCATCACTCTATTCTGTCTGTGAGAGGACAATTCCAGTGACCTCATGTAAGTTTAGTTATATTTGTTTGTCCTTTTGTGACATGCTTAATTCACTTATGTGTAAGAGTATGCTCATACTGTAGTCTGTGTCAGAGTTCTTTTTTAAGTCTATATAATATTTCATTCTCTAATGGAATATTTGTTTGTTTTTGTTTGTTTCTATCTTTATTGAGATATAGTTGACATACACCATGTATAAGTTTAAGGTGTACCACATAACAATTTGACTTATATACATCTTGAAGTGATTGCCACGATAAATTTGTTGAACATCCATCATCTCATATAGGTACAAAATTAAAGAAAATAGAAAAAATTTTCCTTGTGATAATTCCTGCAATTTACTCTCTTAATAGCTTTCAAATATAATATAAAGCTGTGTTAATTATGTTTATCATTAAATATAATTTAATTATATTTTATATTAATCTTACAAGTGGCTGCTTATATCTTTTAACTGCCTTCATCCACTTCTCCCTCACCCTAACCCCCTCCCTCTGATAATCAGAAATCTTATCTCTTATTCTATGAGTTTGTTTTTGATATCTCACTCAGCTACAACAGTTTATTAGTTTCTATTACACAAGATAGTGATTTGGTATTTATATTTATTCCAGAATGATCACCACAATAATCTGTCACCATACAAAGACATTACATCATTGTCTACCGTATGCCCTGTTATGTATTTTCATATTCAATAGAGATTGAGGTACAAACTTCCAGTTGAAAAATAAAAGAAGTGATATTCTTATCATTTTCTCCTTAATTCTGGATCAAGATACAATCAATACCCCAGAATAGAATTCTAGTTAATTAAAAATATGAGGAATAGATGGACAAATTTAGTCTAGCCTTTGTTTTTCCAGTATATTTTTACTTTATTAGACTTAGATAGCTTGATCTTAAAATTTGGAACATTCTTAAAACTGTTTAAATCCTTTTAAAAGAGACTTTACATTTTAAATTTTATTTAGTGGTTTATATAATTTTTATATAAAGTTAAATTTTATATTTTAAATAAAAATTTATTTTTATTTAAAAAAGGAATTGCCAATATTTTTTAGAAGATTACAACTCACAAATTATCTTTTATAGTCTTACCTATAAACCTGAAGGTTCTGAGTTGCTGAAAAGTTATTAGTAAATCCTAAATTATTTCCCATCCTTATCAGGCTGAATAGTAAAAGCAAACATCTTATAGATAAAGTAAATGATGTTAAAATGACTTCTCTCTTAAAAAATAATAGTTTAAAGATTATGAATATGAATCATAAAAGTTAGTTAAACCAAAATTTTATCTTATCAATCATTATTCTCAAATTAGTTTTGTGTATTTCTAAATTGTTATGGGTTAAATTAACAAAAGCATTTTTCTGTAAGTCACCTCTTCTTCCCTCTGCAATTCTGAAACTATGCTATAGATACAAGTAAGGGCCAGGTCTGATTACAGAAATTTGAACAGATAGTGATTTTCCATTTTATTTTTCCAAAAATGAAAGATCTTTCTTTGTTGCTAACATCTCAAGTTGACTTAAGAAGATGCTTACCATGACAGATGAGAAAAAGAAAAGAAAGAGGGGAAAGGAAATGAGAAAAAGAAAAGAAAGAGGGGAAAGGAAAAAAAGAAAAATAAGATATCAGTTACTCAAGAATCTTTATTTTGTGATAGAATCTTTCTTCATTTCCTTGAATCAAGAGAAACATTAAATTAAGTCCATCTAAATGCTTAAAATTTCTTTGAATTAGAAAAACCTTTTATTTTCCTCAGTAATCGCATTAAAAAAAACAAAATTAAAAAAAAGGACATTGAATAAAAAAGACAAAAATGATATTGGCTGAAATTAAGAAATATTTTTAGGTTTCCTTTTTGCACATGTTATGGCTTATGAAAAATAGATCAATCTTAAAGAACATGTAATTTATATTTGTTACAATTATTTTTTTATAATGTTGGGAATGTTGGGAATGTTGGAAAGGTAGCTTCATGCCTACAGTCTTTCAGTTCAGTTCAGTTGCTCAGTCATGTCCGACTCATTGCGACCCCATGGAATGCAGCATGCCAGGCCTCCGTGTCCATCACCAATTTCCAGAGTTTATTCAAGCTCATGTCCATGGAGTCAGTGATGCCATCCAACAATCTTATCATCTGTCGAATCCTTTTCCTCCCGCCTTCAATCTTTCCCAGCATCAGGGTCTTTTCCAAGGAGGCAGTTCTTCACATCAGGTGGCCAAAGTATTGGACTTTCAGCTTCAGCATCAGTCCTTCCAAGGAATATTCAGGACTGATCTCCTTTAGGATGGACTTGTTGGATCTCCTTGCAGCCAGGGGACTCTCAAGAGTCTTCTCCAGCACCACAATTCAAAAGCATCAATTCTTTGGTGCTCAGCTTTCTTTAGAGTCCAACTCTCACATCCATACATGACTACTGGAAAACCCATAGCTTTGAATAAATGGACCTTTGTTGGCAAAGTAATGTCTCTGCTTTTGAATATGCTGTCTAGGTTGGTCATAACTTTTCTTCCAAGAAGCAACCGTCTTTTAATTTCATGGCTACAGTCATCATCTGCAGTGATTTTAGAAAGTGAAGTCACTCAGTCATGTCTGACTCTTTGTGACCCCATGGACTGTAGCCTACCAGGCTCCTCCATCCATGGGATTTTCCAGGAAAGAGTACTGGAGTGGGTTGCCATTTCCTTCTCCAGGAGATCTTCCCAATCCAGGGATTGAACCTGGGTCTTCTGCATTGTAGGCAGACGCTTTACCATCTGAGCCACCAAGGAAGTCTCAATTCCCTGGTGGTAGTGATTTTGGAGACCCCCAATATAAAATCTCTCATTCTTTCCACTGTTTCCGCATCTATTTGCCATGAAGTCATGGGACTGGATACAATGATCTTAGTTTTCTGAATGTTGAGTTTTAAGCCAACGTTCTCAGTCTCTTCTTTCACTTTCGTCAAGAGGCTCTTTAGTTCCTTTTTGCTTTCTGCCATAATGGTGGTGTCATTTGCATATCTGAGGTTATTGATATTTATCTCAGCAGTCTTGATTCCAGCTTTTCCTTCATCCAGCCCTGCATTTATCATGATGTACTCTGCATATAGGTTAAAAAAGCAGTCTGACAATATACATCCTTGACATACTCCTTTCCCTATTTGGAACCAGTCTGTTGTTCCATGTCCATTCTAACTCTTGCTTCCTGACCTGCATACGGATTTCTTAAGAGGCAGGTCAGGTAGTCTGGTATTCCCATCTCTTAAAGAATTTTCCACAGTTTGTTGTAAAGATGGCATGTATGTGTGCGTGTATGTGTGTTTGCAGACAGAGATCAGATCTTGTGTCAGTTATTAGGAAAACAATGAA